>NW_025790711.1:0-32841 GCF_021130785.1 Homalodisca vitripennis
GCCAAATTTGGAAAACATCCCATACTCGCATGTGTTCTAATAATGTGTCATCTTCCTCGAGTTCGGCGGCCGCACGTCTGGTCCAGACTCCGGAGGCGGCGGCGAGATCACTTGCACCTGGTGGTGTTCCGCATCCAAAAAGTATCTCACAATCCTCGGTCTATACCTATATCTAAATCCGACATGGTTTGCAAATTATCCTCTGTACTAACGACTCCCGTCCGGTCCGGAAAGTAATGTCGCACCTTTTATTACCGAATTCGCGAATCTCGGCATAACGTCATCCACGTCGTCGTATTTGTCGGTGGCCAGTTTTGTCGCGACGTAGGACCACAACCGGTTCACGGTGCCGTGGTCAAGCCACGCGGACCTTTTGTCTTGTAGGAACAACAACAAACAACATATTGGCCACGTTAGTTTCGAGTACACCGTCCGCCGCCCAGAGTTCGTACCTGATCAAGTCGAATATGAAAGGCTCACCATCGTCCACCGTCACGTACATGTCCGCGCTGTCGCGCAGCACTAACACCAGCATGCCGCTTGTAACTAGCCTGAGGCTTATGTCGTGGTCGTTGCGTGCGGCGAGACGGATTGATTTGGTACGGATACGCCATTCCATCGATCAACATTTCGTACAGCTGTACGGTTGGGTCTTGCCAGTCCGGGCGGTCCAACGCCTGTAACAGACACTGCACGCGCGGTTTCTGTTTCTATATTATTGTCGTTTTGCCTACTAGTCCAACACCTGTAACACAATACACGCACACAGTTTTGCCTAACAGAAAACATTATATCTACTACACACTCCTCTAACCAACGTACTACTCTTGCAAAACAGAGACAACGCAACGTGTCAATAGGTAGCGCAACGTACCTCGGTAATAAAACAGGCTCGGGTGGGCCGACAGTCTTTGCAGTTCGTCGTAGTCATCACGTTGAACGTTCAACGTCGGTAGACCGTCTTGGGTACAACACATGGACCGCTCCGCCAACACAAGAAACAAACCGAAAGCGTACGATTGGGCTTGCAGTTCTTGTCGTATTTCCATTTTCATATTGTCCACGTTGTCGAATCTGGTACACCCACACTGGTGAGCGAAATCGACCGTTTGTAACTGTTCCACAAGCTAGGGTTTCATAAGCGCGCCAATCTCTCTGGCCGCGAACAGAGATGGTAATATGTACGGACAGAAAATCGTCAACAGCTCGTTTCTCCGTGAGCGCTGCGTCACCGGTCTCGCTGGATGGTGTCCCGCCTCCAACAGACCCAACACTACGTTCGGTGTTGTTTTCAAGTGTGTATACGGACCGGGCGTGTCGAAGTGCACCTTAATCATAGTCTGTATCAACGACCGTCCATACATCAGCTGCGTCATGTCACACCCCTCTTTTCCGAAAATGTCAATCAGTCTCAATACGATTCCGGTCATGCCGTCGGAAAATCCCATGCTCGCACGCCGTTTGCATGAGAGCCTGGACGCGACATACGTCCACAGGCGGTCCAGGGTTCCGCGGTCGAGTCTTGCAGACTTTTCGTTCCACATAAACCATAGATCACGTACGCCATGGGCGGTATGAGCGGATAGACGTACACATTTTCCATATAAGACTCGTAGTCCATTAGATAGATCATGAAAGGTTTATCGTCCACCGCCACGTACAAGTTTGCGTCTCCATACAGCACCATCATTCGTACGACATTTGCAACAGTGTCGAAGTCCAACCGGTATTGGCGTGAAACGGCGCATAACATAAGCATCGTAGACAGGAACTTGTCATCGACACAGTTAATGGACCGCCGTTGACAGGAAGTCCTCCTCCGACTCTCAAAGAGTACTCTGCCAACGCGTTAACGTCAGTGGGACTCTTGCGTTCGCATAACAGGAACGCAGTGTTGGCCGCGTACGGGTCCGCTATCTGAGCGATTAACATTTCGTAAAACTCGACAGTCTGGTCTCGGCAGTCGGGGTCCTGGTCCATTGACGACTGTCTGATGAGCAGCAAGACAAAATTAAAGATTACTTTATTCGCAGCCGACACAAACAGATATCGTGCGTGTACTTGAGTCAGAGTTATGGAAAGGTCAACATGCAAGTGATTCGTAATAATGTGAACATGCTGTGCGTGTTTAAACAAAACAAACATTACACGAAACGAATATACGACGACTTTGTTGGATCGGACATGACGTACTGATGGCGAGAGAAAAGAAGAGACCTGGATTCTGGCCTATCTGAAATTTGCAGGCGTTACTACTAGTATGTTGCCGCGCCTTGTTTCGTAATTCCATTATTGTTTCACTGTTCCATTGCTAGGATAAACAATTCGCAGGGTTGGCTGTGGGGCGAAGCGCCTGAAATTACCGCGCGGCAACACACTAGTACACAGCTGTGCGCCGGTACGGGCCAGGTCTCTTCTTTTCTCTCGCCAACAGTATCGTGAATTTGAAACTTTATGCAGAAAGTGTTGGTTTCAGCCGCACGGATTTATTTCAATAGACATGACGAGAAAACCGCATAACGGTAAATACAAGTTCATGCTTAACGACGTGATACACGCTACATTACCGTTCTATCACTGACGATGATATACGCAAATATAAAAAAAAGACATATCACCGTTTTTCCATTAACGACGATATACGCAAATATTTTTTAAAACGACATCACCGTTTACTGAACTGCGTCTTGTCGTTTGAAAATTTATTTGGATTACTGTAATACGCTATACATCACGTACATGAGCAATATTTAATAATTAGTAATATAGTAGTAGAGTATTCATGATGTCGCCAATACGACGCCAAACCAAAAGACGCCAATATAATATCGAAAACGTGTTGATCAAGAAAATAAATGTTGAGCCAAATATACCACCAGAACATATCGTCAAATTTCCAACTGCGGAAGAGGCCAAACGCTTTGCCCGACAAGACGATAAATGACGCGAGGCGTTCTTGAAAGGCGAACAAGAAGTTTTGGAACAACGCGATAGGGAAGATAGAACAAACTCTATTGTCGGAAATGTAGAACTGAAAGATGTACCGAAAATTCCTCCAGCGCACGAGGTGTGTTTACCGTACGTCAACGATTCCAAAAAGTTTAAAGATATGGATAAGCGGTTACGTGCAGAGTTTGCCGGTGTGCGAACGAAAGAACAGTTGGATACACGAGCTAAAGAAAACCAGTACGAACCAATTACGAGCGCGATCAAAGACGCGCAGGTATCAGAACAGAAAGAGAAACGATTGAAAAAACTCACAAGCTGTCATGTTACAAAAACGATTGCGTTAAGATTTCGTACCAGCGGCCATGAGCACACCGAGTCGTGATATCACTACTGCATCTGACACACCGCCACTGAAGATGATGGAAGATAACGATAGGCCAAATGAATTGATAGACCAATCGATACAGGAATACGTGGAGGAGAAAGGACCTGATCTCGGGCCGCTGGCTCGCGAGTACCTGGCACAAGTTAAGGACCAAGTGTTTGGTATATGGTACATGAGTGATTTGAAAATCGTCAATTGAAAATCGGTCATTCAACTATTACAGTAATGGACGATATACTGATGATAAAAAAAGCAAACAGAGGTACAATTGGTTTATGGAAACTACTGACCGACCCAGGAATAATCAGTGATGACGAATACACCAGCGAGGATCGAGACAACTACAAAGATATATTGATCGTGTCAGACGCGCTGTACCAGAGGAACGATGTCACGACACAACGACCCAAATTCAGCAAATTCTGTGCAAAGTGGAAGTATTTAATCAAACCGATCTGGGACGAACATAGACTCCAGCAGATGCGCGCCACGACATTTGCAGCTAGCGGCTCGGGTTTGAAACGTTACACAACAACAACAATTTCCACAATGAGAAAATGTCCGTGGTGCAGTTCATCAACGATCGCATGGAAGAACTGGTAACGAACCCAATGGTCTCAAGTACGTCTTGAGGTGTCTCTCGGCGTTGCCTGAACACGTTATAATGGATCCGGTCTGTTGTACGATACCATAAACAATCTGCCCTTTGAATTGCACGCCCCCGAATATAATTTCCTGGGCCCTGGAATTCGACTCCAAGAACGCATGAAACGTAATGACCGCGGTTGTGTGAACCCGCTTGACGAAGCCGCGCGCCAACATGACATCTGGTACAGCAAACACAAAAACACCTAGAACCGATGGGAAGCGCACAAAGTGTTACAGGACAAAGCGTTGGACCGCGTCATTTCTTCGGACGCTGATCTGTCCGAGCGGCTGTGGAGTCTGGGCACGGGCTCGGCAATGTGGGCCAAGCGTAAACTCGGTATGGGACTGTCGACATCGGGTTGTGTGTATCCCCAACTTTGATGCAGACAAACTGTGTAGGGTGTCCCTTATACCGCGTGTCAAAATTCTCGTTGCTAAAGTACATGGCATTCACGATCATCAGTCACTTCGCTCATAATGTATAGACATAATGGTTGGACCACTAGATAGATTGACTGTCTGTAACTATGGATCTAAAGACTACGCTCAACCAGCTGCAAGCACCACGCTACACGCGGCTCACCGACTTGACTCCTAACGTACCATACCGGGTAATGCAATTCGAGCGATGCACCACACGATTAGGAGAGACCGTCATGGCTATCCTGGAAGACAACGAGGGCCAGTACCGAGTGTTTCTCCCCGAACGTTATCTGCATGCACTTACAGACGATGACATAACAAAGTACAACACCAAAGACGTTGATCGCATGTCACTGAAATACTTGGGCAGAGGCAAAGGAATCGAATTTGTGTAACCGTAGTAATAGTACACACACAATACCAAAAAAAAATAAAAAGGAAATTGGTCCCGTTCGGACAGCGTAAACCGAGGTTACTCGGCGGAGGCACAACCTCTGATTACACACAACTCTCCGATCACCGAAGAGAACCGACGGGGGTGGCTCCAAGGTTCCCACTTGCGACGTACAACGTGACGTTTAGAGATGACATCTTGTCACGTCTTTAATCATTTGTTTTGTTTTTTTTATTTTTGTGTTTGATTTCAAACTGTATTTGGTTTTTGACACCCTTGTAAACCAGGTGTATTACGTCGAAGGCTCCACTGTTGTAACTCGATATGATATCATTAGTCAGTATGTCGTCGAAATGTCTAGGCAAGTAAACGTAGCACACGTTGAAGCCACCTAAATGACGCAACGTTGCCAAAATGGTCGATCCGTTCTTCGAGTTGACTTTTTCGAGTTTCTCGACTTTGTAGTATTGATGAGGTATCAGATCAGAGACTCGAACATAGTGCTCGGGTGTACAAGTGTTCAACGCGCTCACCAGACTTGTTACGTTGGCTTCCTCACAATCAGTTCGTAAGTCGACTCCTCCGACCGACCTGCATGTGTTGGTTCTCTGATGCCGTAACATGCACCTTTTAACCACCACTTTGCCACACACATCACAAGCAGCAGTTTTTGCCTATGATGGGCATTACATCATCATCATCATCACCCGACACGGTAGCCATGTTGTTACTGGCCAACTACCTTGACTACCTAGTATACGACACTGCCTCAATCTCTGTACAGTATGAGTGTTGTCCGTATGGGTCGCACATACAATGTGCTCTAGCAACAACAGTTTCACATACGGTACACGGACACCTAATACGTTTTCGTATACAGTCACCACTCGCGTCTTGTTACGTGCGAACCACCGCGCACCAGACTGTCACCGTCCACTGCGCGTGTGCTACCGCTGACTCACACCGCGTTGTGTGTAACTCGGGCACCGCTGCACTGCGTGCACACGTGTCTACCGCTGCCACTGGTTAGGTTAGGTTAGGTGACCTTTGAACTCGCCTCTCCTCGGGACGAGTTAGAAAATACACTTCCATACTACTACTGGTGTCATGGGGAAGGTCTACGGATCAACCCATCTAAAACAAATATGATTAACTTTACCAGGAAAAGAAAGTTCCAGCTAACACAGTGGAGTACGTGGATGGCGATCACGGGGTACCCGAGCTGAGTATGTCATTACTTCCACTTACTTGTGGCAGGCTTCTTCCATGGTTTCCTATTTATGTATTTTAAAAATAGGATCCCACATGCTTTCTTCTTTATTTAGCCAACCTCTGCTGCTTTTCTCTTTCTTCTTTTTTTATTCTTTTGTTTTGTTCAACTATTACAGTGGATGGATGCTGGTAGTGCTTTTACCGGCACTGGTAGCCGTGTGAGCTTGTCTGTACCGAGGCACAAGTCATGTACTGGTTCAGAAGCGAGCCACTTCGGTCCCTGGTCAGGAAGTGCTATAAATAGGTAGGGCGTCAGAGCCCCTGATGCCACGAGCGAGCACAAATTGTGCATGCTTTTCCTGATTTGGCTTTCAAACCGGACCCAGGGGTACAGATGTGGGTTTGTGCGCCACCCAAGAGCATGTCACGATCCTGGTTAATCAACCTGCTCTATTTAGTATGATGCTCTGGTAAACCTATAACCAGAGATCCAGAAAAAAATGCCTGTTGTCCGATTCAGGAATGAAATGCAAGAAGACTGTACTGTGTCTCCCTTTCCTTGTTTCAAATAGTGAGTCTATAACGGTTAAATCGGGTAGGGATAGTTTATAATACAATATAACAATAAGACACCGGATAGGACAGTTTAGAGAGGTATCCAGGGTTCTAAAGGTAGAGGTAGTTTCCAAGTTCAGCTCAGACCCAAATTAATGTAAAAACAGAGGCCGAGGCAAATGTAGCACCAATGACCAACGGATCAACAGGCTTTCATCATTGCCAACTCGGAAACGAAAGGAAATAAAGGGAAGGCGTCAGCATATGCTTTAGGATAACTGTTCTCTTACCTAAACGTTCCAGTTTAGATACCAGAGTTTGAAAATTAACTAACCAGCAGAGCTACAATAACGGGAATTACATTAAAATTAACCTGGTTTATTTATGTGGTTAGAGATATAAAGAAAATTAGTTACATGTAATAAATTCTAGTTTTTATGCTTGTAACATAGAAAAAAAAGATACTTGGTTTTGGTGCTTTTCAACCTGACTGCGTCTTTGAACATTCATAACTTGAAACTTGTGATCCAAGTAAGACCATATTTTTATACAAGGTAGTTAGTTACATGTGTACTGTTTTGAGTATGAAATTTTAGAATTATATGAAAAAAGTTATTATTTAAATCTTAACTGTTATTCTTGGTCAGTTTATTCTAAATTTTTGTAGTATTGGTCCCATTTGGGAATTCCAAGTCATTATGTTGGTTGAGTAATTTTTTTTAAACCGTTACTTCAAACATTTACTTTTTAATACTGATTTATTTGAACACATTTTATCAGTTTATCTTGGCTTGTTAATAAAGACAGAAGTCATTCAATTTAATTATTAGCATTGGGATTATTTATTGAATACAGTTTTGTCAAAAATTCTTTTCAGTTGTGTTATTAATAAAAACAATTTACAAATATTTTTTGTCAAAAATAATTTTTAATGCAAATGAATTACCAGTTTGGTGACATTGTCGCTATCATCAGATGCTGCACAAGATTATTCGGTCTTAACGTTATCATAAATCATTAAACATGATCATAAATCACACAAGATGATGAAGATCAGGGAGTCAAAAGCTTTGTGATCTGTTAAAGTAGGTCTATTATGTGTTTTGTTTTGTCTATTATGCATTAATATTGAACGAGCAGTAGAAATATTAGTAGGTAATTTTTTTTTTTTGTCAATCAGCTCAGAAGGTAATTTTTGTTCATTATACAAGTGCATTATTTACGTAACTGTGTTCTCTTTTTCAGGAATTGGATGAAACTAATCGTGGTTCGGGTGGTTTTGGCTCAACAGGAAAAAAACTAAGATTAAGGCATAGATTTTTCAATTGTTTCAAAGTGTGACCAAAGTTTAAACAGTGGTGTATGTATTTACGGATTATTGTGGTCGTCTTTATATTTATGGTGAAGCCACAATAATCCCATTTGTGTCCAACGAAGCTTTACATTTATTTTCAGTATTAGTTTTTCATTACATTACGTTTTTGTCTGAATGCAGCAGAGTATTGCTAAATATCTAGTCTTCCCGAAATTGCTGCTTTTATTTCGGAACAATTTTGAACTTAAAGCAAGTTTGTACATATCTTGTTATTTAACTTTTGTCACATGTTAAGTCCCTTTTTCATTTCTCCTATTTCCACCGACAGTTTTTATATTTATAAGATCTTGTAAACAAAATGTTGTTCCTTTGTCAATATCTTGTGTAAATATTAATATGTTTCATTGTTGTAATATATGTTGAATCCTAAATGTGTGTCAGTTGAAATTATAATTTGCATTCAAAATACTGATCTTTCATAAACTTGAAATGTGGGAGGTATTGTATTTGTCAATAGGTTATTCATATATTTATAAGGTTTTGCAGAAAAAGTTAACAAGAACATTTGTTCTAAAAAAATGTAATTTATTTCTGTCATTATAAACGAATACTTCTGTAATTAAAAATATTAAAAGTACAATAATTTAATGTAATTAATGTTAATTAGTACGTGTTAACAGATTAAAGTTTTTCTTAACCTGGATTTGTGATTTGAAAATCTTTTATTGTAGTAATTTTTGAATAGTTTTCAACAGTGTTTTACTTTGCAAAATATTGTTTTTAAATGATTGTGTATGTTTTTTATTTAGTCAACCATGGCTTTTATCCGGTTTGGACGTGCCGTAGTGATGAGTTATCTATCGCATCGGTGCCATCTGCAGAGCGCGCACGTGTTTCAGTTCGGACGGAAACCGGACTTTTCAGTTACTTGGAGTAGTTCACAACGAATGGTCTATTCGTTACGCGAAGTGATCATGGATGTCCCTAATCTAATTACGTTGGTGTAAAACTACCCTGAGCTGTACAATATGCATCACCCACTACTTCAACAACGTTCAACAGGACAACTGTTGGGAAGAGATTGTTGGTATAGTGAACGATCAAGGTAAGAGTGTATTAAATCAAAATAACTATACTATTTATTACATGATTAATTCAGTAACATTTATAACAGTAATTACATATATGTTTATATTAAAAATAACACATGCAAATAATTAAAAATTGTGCTGAAGGGTAAAATCTTGAAGCTGCTTAAAAAAATAATAAATGTATTGTTTACAGCTTCTGCCCTCCTCACCAGGAAGCTGGAATCCTATAGAAAGTCTGGTCGAGAGAGATTGTGTTGTGTAAGTGAAGATAGATTTCAACAAGTCTCATTATTTTAGTATAAAAAGACCCCCTGAGAGGGAAAGTGTCAAGAGTAATAAATTTAATTAAGGTTCCCACTAGCATTGTGAACGATAAACATATTAAAAGATGTAACCAATAATTTAAGGATCTCTTACCAAAAAATTCAGAGCTTAAGCTTGAAAACTGATACAATTCATAATTTAACTAAAGAGCTTCATTGTGTTGTTAAACATAATTTTATTTCAGAATATTAAAAAAAGATATTTAAAGATTATATATTATGTGTTATTTACTGTAGAGTTGACAAGGAAAAAGGTGGGGTAGGAATGAATTTTCCTTTGCTTTTGACGCCAAACATCCCTAAGCTGGAATGAAAAAAAGATTTCCCACTACTGAAATTCATGTAAGTCAGTGAATTGTAACGTGTAGGTTTAACTCCTTTTCAGCAAACCTAAACAATCAGTAAATTGAAAATGTGATTATATATAACTACCAGTTGAAACCTATTTTCATCTAAATATACAGTATGCATTAACAAGTGAGATGTAACATTTTGCAGGTTTGCTGCAACAGGGACCCGAAAAGTTGTGCCTTAAGGATTATAACAGAGTTATTTTGTGTTCTAGGTTAAGTTTGCAAAGACAAATGGACAAAGGTGAGGGACAATCACCACAAAGCTCTTCAGCACCATAAAACCAAAAGCGGCCAAGCAATGTCAATAAAAAAAACGACAAAGTATGAAAAAACTGCACTTTTAATTCCGTACATATCGGACCAAGATTATTGGTAATCAAACTTCACCTCTTCTGAAAGTGCCACGACAATCTTAACATTAACAATGAAGATGCGCTTCTTGATATAGATGAGCCGTTTTCGCCTGCAACATAACACATTGCTAGCCAAAGTCTTCATTTATGAATAGACCACATTCTTCCAGTTCTTCGTAAACATTATCAACACAATGAAATACCCCACGTCTAAAAAAATAAAATCGCTCTGGTGTTACAACTGAAAAAACTGCAGTGTCTTTCTTATTTGATTATTTAAATAATAAACACGTACGTGCTCAGGAAGAAGTAGCACAGAATCCCCTCCACTAGTTTTTTATGACAATGTCAAAAACTGTAAAGGGGTTCCCTATCAGAGATCAAATCATTATGAAATAAGCAATATTCAGTATAATCACTGAAAAAGAAATTGATATTGTGTCATGAACATTCATGAGGTCAAGTTGTTGCCCCTCCGCAAACTCAAATAGTTCCACCCGTGACGAAGTCGACATCATCGCGTAGACGCTCATCTGACGAATATCAGTTCCCTCCGCAAATAGATATGTCCACCTATGATGAAGACGACATCATTGCATGGACATTCATCTGGTGGATATCATGTCCCTCCGCAAACAGATATGTTCCACCTATGACGATAACGACATCATTGTATGGACACTCATCTGGTTGATATGTCCCTCCGGTAACAGATATGATTCTATCCAAGAAGAAATCAATATCATCACATGGACTTTCATCTGGTACATAGTGTCTCTCCACAAACAGATATGTTCCATCCATGAAGAAATCAACATATCGTATGGACTTTCATCTGGTATATAGTGTTTCTCTGCAAACAGATATGGTTCCATCCATGACGAAGTCGACAACATCAGGTTTTTCATAGCACTCCATTTGACAGCCAAGATTTCGAGGGCTACTTCTGACTAGTTTATACACCTTTCAGTTGAACCCACACTGGGCACAACAAAACCCAATGTGTCACTTAAATCTGGGAAACATAGATGTCCAGGAGCACTAACCACAAATGTCGAGATTCTGGGGTGCAAGGGTAATTCGATAGTGTCTAGAGTGTACTGTGGGAGGAGTTGGTGGGTTTTCATTCCTTATGAATCAAAGGTTCTTAAGAGCTAGCCTAGAGTTGAGGGTGTGCCACCCTCTGCCTGCTTTTACTGAAGAGGCTGGTTCAGAGCTGGCTTCCCCTTCTTCCGAGGGTACATGAGTTGAGATTAGTGCCCTAAATTGTTCCTCATGGATCTCGACAGGAGGCGGCCTCTACCCCCAACCTTGCCCATCCAGAATATCCTGTCACTCCAAAAATAGCGCAAAGGTCCTTATAGGACTAGGTGCAATTTTGTAAGATTCTTGTCCTAAGAGAGCAAAAAAATGTATTGACTGATAATGAGGTGTAATTTTTTGTGCACAATAATGAGAAATGAATAGTTGGTTACTAGATTTTTAGTTGATATTGTTTTGTAACCTTAATTGACTTACCCTAACGAAACTGCTATTCTCTCCATATGGCCTATTATTGAAAAGCCAGTAATTGATTTTTGTTAATGTTTGTTTTTGTTTTTTTTTTAGATATTAGTTAAGTTAATTTTGCTTAAATTCTGGGGAAATATGTGGAAGGTACTGTTTGGTACCGGTGTCTGCTTATTATGCAGACCTCAATTTAACCTCACTTCAGTAACTTCCATGCATTTTTCATATATTTGTCATGTGTCATTCTAAACCACGATACCTCTGCGGGACCATAGACAGGACTACCACCGACAATGAAAACCTGGAAAAACGACAATGTGGATTATGTGTGAATTTTCATAATGCTCTAGGAGTTTTTACCAAGAATAGGTCGGTTTGATATGCGGATCTGAATAAGTCTACTCACAGACAACAGCTGATCGTCAGGACACAAGTTACTAGTTGCTAACACGTGTTTTTCTGTACTTCTGAATGAAAAAATTTAGATAAATAATCAGATTACTATAATTTTTTAAGTAATATTTAGGTTATAATTCGTACATTCTATATTTATTTTGGTACACTGCATCTATTCATGAACAACAACTGATCAGTAAAATGAAAATTATGGTCTGCTCTTTTTTACAGAATAAACATTTTGTAACTGTAACTATGTCCCCAAAATATATTACCATAAGATAAAATCGACTGAAAATACCCATGATAAATGGCCTTGGTAAAAGGAAAAGTCACTACTCTTGTTATATACCTAATATCAAATAAAGCATTATTCAGTCTAGAGTACAAATCATTAATGTGTCCATTCCACTTCAAATCATGCTAAATTAAAACTTCTAAGAATGTTGTCGAATTAAATAATTTAAATTGTTTATTATATTCTATTTGATAAGCTATGTTGCAGTTTGTCATATAACTACACATTTTGTCAATATTATCACCAAATTCTTTAATCATCTAAATTTTTAATTTTATATCTTGTCACACACGTTTTACTTCTTATTTATAGAAACTACTTATGTACAAATAATAATTTAACATCTTCACTGTGGTTCAATAGTGAGTGATCTAAGTAATCTAACACCACAGCACATGCACTCAGGTGCCTTCTGCAGTAATTTTTTCTCTCTCATGCATACAGCGATACAGCATTCCCCTTTCAACGTAGTCACCATTCCTCTCAATGCACGTGGTGATCTAGGTTATTAATTTAATGCTTCCTCCAAGTAGTATTGCATTCCCCAAGTAGTATTGGTGGTAATGTTAGAAACAACAAATGATACAGCAGGCAAGTGCCTACTTCTTATTCCATTGTTGGAATAATTATTTTAGAAAGATTTCCTGCCACTTCTTGGAAGAAGCCACTATCAGCTTAGCAGCAGATCAAGAAAGGGTTTATTTTTTTATTGGGTACCATTCGTTAACAATACCTCTGTAAATAGTATATTTGAGTAATATAACTATTTGTTTTATATTCAAATTATTTGACCACCCCTTTGAAGCACCAAGGCTTCAAATATAGTAAAAGAGATCTAATTTGGTAGGAGAAACTTTTCCAGTATTATCACCATTTTGGACCCTGCTACTACTTAGTTTAAAATAAAATAATCACCAAAGTTTAAAACTTGGACTGTCCAAATCTAAATTTAGAGAAGTGACAAAAAATTTATTCTTACCAATTTTATAACTAAAATCAATATAGTTCTTCCTTTGAATCGAGAGGGTCCTAATGTACCACATTTCAAGTCTACAGTATTGCAATCTTTAAAATTGAGAATTATTGTATGGACAACAACTACACTATTTTAAGAAGGATCTTTTGGGTCATTAACTAATATTAAAAATGAATTAATACAAAGTGTCAATATTACATAGATTGACATTTTTCCTCTCCTTAAAAATAAAATAGTTATTTTCTATTTTACAAAATGAGATGAATAATTTCACTGTCCATCAATAACACACAATGTTGATAAAATAAAGAGTTTATTAGTTATTGCAACAGTACAAATGGCCAGTTGTATAGTTACATCAATATGATCCTTATGATAATATTTACTTTATTTACCAACTTAAGATAAAACTAAAAATACAGATTTTAATAAAGTTTAATTAAGGTTTCTGCATGTTAAGCATTATTTGAAACAATAAGTGAATTGAATGGTAATGTATGCAATGTATAATTCTGAAAGTATGCAGTTTTATTTGGTCCACTTTTAGACCAAAGGAAACATCTTATATCAACCAACAAATGGTTTACTGACAGATCAGCCAGAGAAGTGTTGAATCCTCAGACAGCTGGTTCTTCCTCTTGGAGAGCCTCAACATTTGCTTGGTTATCCACTGTTAGCAAATTGCTCTTCGCAGCTCCAGGCTGGAAATTTCATCAAGTTAATAAAAAATGTGCATCAGCATCTTCAAGTTACCAGGCAAAATGAAGGTTACAGTGGCTAAGCTACAACCCTTAAGAGTAACTGTATTGCCTCCTTATTCTGGTCAGGAATGACCTTTTGCTACTGAAAAGTGGTTTATTTTTATAGAGAATCTAACAGCTACTGAAAAGTGGTTTATATTTAGATATAATCTAACAACAATGATACAATTTTTGTTATCTGAAAGAGTTTAAATAGCATATGCGATATTTTCATTAAAATTATCTTTCTATAAATAATCAATTTTGATTTCATATACAAATATAATGGAAACCATGAGAACCCAAGCAGTGTTCCAATCTAGAAGTCTACGTAATTCTGGAAGTGTAAGAAACACAAAATACTACATTTTGTATATAATGCGACATAATTTTGCACTATTTATTGTACCTTGGGGTGCATGAGGATGAAGGGTAGCTCAGCTGTTACCTCCCCACCAAGAGCACCTAGGAAGAGCTTCACCTTGACTGAATATGAAACCACGATTCCGAATGCATCCTTGTGGTCTGCGGACGCCAGTCTAAAACAATAGGTGTTTTTTGTAAGACTGAAGACATCAACATTAATATTAACTTTATAAAAGTTAAACATTGTTAGTGTTCTGTATGTTTTGGGATTCAGCCAATGCAATGTTAGTTACATCAAGAATGCTTGCTATACAGTGCAGTCATTTCTTTGTACACCAACTGTTACACAAAATAATTTACAGACGCTATTAAGTTGAAACATTCAATATTATACAACATTAACAAGTTTTTAAACATTTAGAATTTGTTTTCTTAGTACTAAGATGTAACACTGCCTGAAATTCATTGTGATATATAAGTCAAATTCAAGAGAAACATGAACAATGAATGGGTGTGAAGATTTTTTTAGAGAGAAGTGTGACATTTAGTCATTATCAAAAATTTTGTGCGGAAAGTTGACAAAAAAATATAATTACTAATTGATGAGTTTCCTCAACATTGAGAAGCGTTCTATGGAATTATGATTGAATAAGCAAACAGTCTAGTGAATGTAGAACTGATCTGCTAGGAAGAACTGATCAATGACTATGACTGTTCTGGACTACGAGAAGTAAAAGTTCCATGTTTTGGCAACCATCACTAGACTGGTATAGCTGTAGTCTCACCAAACATAGAATTGAGCTAGCGAAGTGAAGTGAGGAAAAGGAGAATTGAGATAACACTTAGCAACTGAAAGCTTCAAAATGTATCAACCTTTCAATGTTATAGATTTAAGTGTAAAAATTCTGAAATTGTACATTAGCAACAAAATTATCTTCATTTTTTGGACAGATTATAGAGTAGTGAGCGAAGAGTAGGTAAAATTATATTCAACTTTAAACGATTCATCAACATAAATGGTTGCGTCTAGTACCAGTCTGTGCCATCACATGCGTACCTCAAACATGCTAAAATATCTGACAGGTGTTATTTTCGTGTTGATTGGTGATATATTGCTTCTAACTATATATACGAGGCATATCCAGAAAGTAACTACTTAATTTTTTTAGGTTACAGAAATTTGTATTCAAATAAAAAGTTGTTACATTAGTGTACTTAGGTAAACTATTCTTTGACTTAATCACCATTCCTCTCAATGGTGGTGGTGAACCAGGGTATTAATTTTGTATGCCTTCCTTGAAGTAGTATCCCTCCTACATCTTCGTCCACTTTCCCCTTTACCTCTTCATCAGTTGAGATCCTTTTCCATCTATTTGTGGCTTCAGAGAGGTAAAGAGGTAGTAATCTGAAGGTGCTAGATCAGGGGAATGCACAGAATAGTTCAGGACAGCCCATTTAAATAAGGTGAGCAGCAGTGTAGCGTCATGGTGCGACGTGTGGTCTCGCTTTGGGGTGGGCTGTTGTGATTCTCTGCTTGGATCTTCCTTGCTGGGAGACATTGACTGTCTGGTCACATGCATCCGTTTCAGGTCAGTTCCCTCTAGGAGCGCATTTTTAATTTTTTCCAAAATTTTCTCAGTCATAATTGAAGGTCCTCTGATCATCACCCACGAACGTTCCACCATTGTTTAAACTCACGAAACCACTTGTGAGATTTATAGCTTTTTCACATATGCAGTTTTTCCTTATAAACCCCAACCAGTTTTTTCCATTCCAAACAAGGTAACAGATATTTCGTGGGAGATTGGATTGACATTTTTCATGAAACGTATTGTCACACCATCAGTTGTCAACGTACTGACCTCGATCCGGTCTCATGGTGGAGAGGAGGAATCAAGTTATACGTCTGTGTAGCCAAAATGTAGAAACAAATCCCTCTGCCCGTGAGAGCCTTAGTACACTTACTTTCTGGATATGCCATGTGGAATAAGATAATTTTTGTACATAAATTTTCCAACAGCAGCGTTAACAAGTTATGTTGAGCAATAAAATGTTGGAAACTCACAATGTAGACGACGCAAGGTTTGTGTCCTCACTCTTGAGTCTGCCATCAACAGCGATGCCGCGGCGATCCTTGTTGGACTCTAGGATGGGTGTCAGGTATATCACCTTCTGTAGCGAGGATCCTGGCTGAATGGGACAACCTTCCCTACAAAAAATATCACAATTTTAAAGCACAGAATTATATAATGGTAAACACTGTAGTACATCAGTTTTACAGAAAATGCCATTTACATAAACCCATTGCTCTTTCTTTAGAAATAAGTATTTATATAACTGTATGAATAAAAAGTAACATTACATAACAGTTCCGAGATAAATTTATTACTTTCTTTTAATATTATAGTCCCCCCATATTATCCATAAACCATTTTCAAATGTTAGTTCACTTTTCTTATCAAAACAATTTTACTTAAAAAAAAAACACAGCTAGAATTAAATGAGACATTGTAATATTTGCAACCTACACACATACATGTGATCAAATGATAACAGACCAAGGTGCTGGTTATATAGATTCGTTGTTAAATAGTACTGCTGCTATTATCATTTCTCCAAAAGTTTGTAGTAAATATTGTACTGTTTTTAGTTTGGATGTGTCATGGCATCTAAATTATAGGTGGCGTATATTCAAATTCTGTTCGGAAGGGAGCAATTTTCATCCACGTTGTACTGTACCGACTCTTGTCTGTGAGGTTCCCCGTGCAGATTTATAACCTTCGGAAACAGGCAGAGTAAGGTAAAAGAAGCTAAATATCTGCTTCTTTTAATTTAAAGTGAAAGTATAGGATTCAATTTTGATAAAGGCTTATTTTCTGTACAATTTTTTAATGTTTCTCACTCCCTTTTTCTGTTGTGTCCGGAAATTTTGTACTGTCTGAAAGTTACGTATGAATACTCACTGAGTTTCCAGGCTAGCAACTGCTGAACGGTACTGGCCGTTCTGGAACAGCACTACGTCTATCCCTTGTTGCACCATGGCCTTTATTTTCTTCACTACTTTGTTACTGTTGTTGCGAATACAAACATTCACAGCTATCTTCTCCCCGTGGTGATACAACTGGAATAGCATACATAATTACCAACTAAACGATTTTAAATTTGTTTCTTATTAAGCTTCATTTAACTCCATCTATAGATCAGTTTGATAAAATAAAACATGATGTTTGGAAAAATGCTAATTGAAACTTTACAAAATGGTTAAATTGATTTAAATAAATAGTTTATTTCATATCATGTGGCCTTTTATTAATTTACCTTATGTGTTTCTATTTTAAAATATGTTACTCAAAATTGCTTTTACTAGAGCATTGTGATATAGAATAATTATTTGTTTCTAGGATTTATGTATTTGCAAAAAATGAGAAATCAAACTATTTCAATAACACATTCACAATGATGTGCACCCCATGGGGTACATGTTATCTTTCAGAACACCGGGTTTTCATAAAGCATGTTGCTATTCATTTCCTTATTGAGTTTTTATTGTTTTCCTGTCTTGGTGGTTTATTAAATGTGATGCTGCGCTTAAATAAATACCTTAGACTATCGTATACAGTCGGCAGCTGTTTAAACTCAAATATCTTTATAACTTTGTTAATCATGAACTTGGAGGAAAGAACATTGTGGAATGCTTACAATATTTCGTGTACGTAATAAACAATTTTTTAACTCGAATGGTTTTTGAGATACTGAGTACATGTAAATCCAAAGAGAAGTAAATAATTAATATTTCAGACTTCACAAAATCTACCTATTTCTTCCAGGTGAAACAGAAAGACCATTTTTACCAAATCAGTATCAGTTGCTAAATCTACAATTCTTACACTACTTATTCTCTTATTAACTTTGTTGTTGTCTTACTATAATCTAATTTATTGCAATCATGAACATATTGTATGGCGTTCAAAATAGAAGCAAATTTTAAAGAAATTCACAACAATTATATTATAGAAAATGAAAATAATACTTCAAGGGCAAATAGTATATAAGTAAATATTACCTGATAAGTAACTGAAAAATGCATTTAGACTATTTGAATAAAATATGAGCTCTTAACTTTAACTATAAACCCATTGGTTGAAATTTAATCATTGATGAACATTATTTTTCATCGGATCGTAACAAATAAATCAATGAGGTGAGGTTTTTATTAAATTCTGTATTCTCATTATAAAATTGCTTTTTTAACACGTTCATGACGACGGCTTATTTCCAGACTTTTTTTATTTGCTGTAAAATCTTTCAATTATTATTGGAAAAAATTTTAATAATATTTTTAACATTAAAAGCCTTAAGTATAACAAGAAATCTATGTAGACTTCTCAATTTGACAAAAATAATTGATTTCAGTATGTTTTATCAATGTTTCTCGGTGTAGCCAAGGGGTACCTAAAAATTAATATTGAATATAATACACATACTAAAACTGATCCAATCACACAATGTATGACTGTCCCAAATCCTAAATCTGTAATCGTAGGCTATCATTCAGTTGTGTTTTATCACCAAGATGTTCAATTGATCCGAGAGGTTTTAATTATTTAACATTAACATTAACAAGGATATATATTGTATCTGACCTGCTTGTCCAGTGTAACTTCCAGCTCTAACTCTCCGGGGCTGAGGAGGAAGTCCTTGCGCACAACAGTGCAAGGTTGGCGACCCTGCTTTGATGGTGCATATTGTACCTTGCGGAATGCAAGAGCCACTGTACTTCTGTATAAAAAGATAATTTAGTTTAGTCTTCCTTGCAGAAAACAAGTAATAACTAACTTGAACTTTATTTACTAGAAGTGATTAAATAAATATACTTGGATTCTTAATAATAAAATCATAAATTTAATATTTTCTCTACTACATGAAACAATTGGCAGTTAATTTACTGGAACTTATTAATTATGTATAAATGTAGCTACATTGCACAATACCATTGATCATCTATTTATATTTGGTTTGGTCATGCCATTATCATTATGCAGGATATATGAAAAAACTTGTTTTAAGTATAAATTTAATGAGGAAATTAATGAAAAATTACATCAATCAGTATATATTATTAAAGAGAATTCCTTCAAGTTTTGTAATGTTAGTCCAACAACATCTTTAGAAGTTCTCGGTCTACCTGATGGTTTTGGTTTAAAACCATAGGTTTCCTTGAAAGACTAGCCAATGATGGATTGTTTTAGCTGTAGGTGGTTTACCACCATACTGACATAATGATAACCATACAGTTATAATGTTGTTGCACTGTTATAACTAACTTGGTTTTCACAAGCCAAATAACACTGCGCTTTCTGTTGTGGAGTACACATTGTTGCTGAGTTGCATTGAAATGCACTGCACACATGCCTGAACTGAACTGAGGACAAAAATAGCACTGGTCAAGCAGGCCTGCCAACTACAGGGGGGCCAAACTTGGAAAGTTGAGAAATAAAACACCATAAACTAGAATAGTATTATCACTTTGTACAGATTCTAAGACACATTAAAACTAGGGAGTTCTTTTTCAAACACCCTGTGTATCGATATAAAATATTTTTAGCATGAATGCCTTGAATACTTTTGAAGAACACTTTATTAAGAAGATTTGAATCTCATGCAAGCCACAAAACGGGGAATTAATGAAATTATTTATGTATTTGGGTTTTTTATATCCCTACCATTTACTTTGAAAAATTTTTTACCCCTAGTTCAGATGAAACTAATGCCTATGTATATCTAGATGTTTTGACCAAGTTTAGCTTTTCTTATAACAATTTCAAATACATTTTTGTATAGTTTGAAAATTGTTAGTTTTGCCTCTTTATCTCAACTGAGAATTTAAAACCAGTTTTAATCCAATCACTTCATTGGGTATTAATATCAAGTATGATTAAATCACATTTGGGTCTTTTTCAATTATTGGCTCTAGTTGGGTTCTAAACTTAAAGGAACACTAGTCAAAATACCTTATTTTTAACTTGCTGAAGGTATTTCACTCCCAAAATCAAAGTATCAGCTGAGATAATTAAATTAATACAACATTCTTTATCCACAGTTTCTATGTTTTCTATCCACATTGCCAGTTTAATTGTAGGTATACTTATTGTAGCCAAGTGCTTGTATCATATAAATTTGTTTATTGTAGCCCTCTCTTACTTTAATTATTTAGATTATTTGGTATTAAATATATGTGCAATCTAAGACAATTGATCAATAATAGCAAAATATCTATAAACCTGCCATCGAAATTTATAAGGCTTTAGAAGAACAAAATATAATATTAATAAATTTTAAATTGGCACCATGTAGTGCATGATGAAAACTAGGATCTAACATTACTGGTAAGCTAGGGAGATACCATAATACGAGAATGCATAATAATCTCAAATTTTGAAACCGACAACATACGGTTTCCTCTGTTTGTTTTTTTACTTTATACATAACTATTATGTTACTATACGTTATAATATCCCTAGATTGGAGTTAGGTTGTTTTATATGTATTTTTACGGCTTTTAATGAGGTTTTATTTCCCTCTACTGTCCTCCCTAACTAATATTTCAACTAATAGTAATATACGTAACTACGCCACTAGTTACTACTCTACTATGTTCTGATTAAATTTTTGAGAAAATGTTTATGGCTATAAGATGCTATCATTATAGTGCATTATCAACACAGTAATGTTTTATCATAACGTGTTATATTTAGCAGATAACAATCTTTTGAAACACATGGATTTCAATTATGTAAGATATTTCAGGTATTTGAAAGTAGATTAGCAGACACGCCAATACCAGCCATAACATGCCTAGCCAGTGAGCAATAAAAGTATTGTAAGTACCTGCGATGGGAGCGATCTGTCTCGTTCTCTCCGACAAATGTCTTGACATAGTACTGAACACCACATGGTTCCCCATTGTCCTCTATCCCCGGCTGCAGAACCACTGAAGACGGTGCACTCGGAGAGATTGTGAAAGTGAAGGGAAATGCGTTCGGGCCAAGCTTCTTCATCAGCCGCTCCTAATAAATGTCCGTAATTTTGTTATATGCAAAATAATTATTACTGAAGGGACATAGAAATGATAAATAACAGAGAGACTTACTTGCAGCTTGGTAAGGTTTTCTTCACGCTTCTCTGGAGGCGGATAAATTTGCTCTGAAGCGAGGTATAGATCTTTCTGAAAGTTGAGTCCCATGACTTCATCCTCCTCGCGACCGTAGCGGAAGCTACAGACCACCTGACCAAATACTTTCCGGTCTTTGAGATAATCATCGTCCACCACTATCACTCCGTCTGTAAGAGAATTTACATCATATATAACTACAAGATATGTTGTAAGAATGTACTAATGGTGAAAATGTGTTATATTTGAATAAGATGCAGTCATTTGAAAAGTGGCATGTAATTAGTGAATCCTTTGAGAGTGATGGTAAGGCCAATATAGATAAAAATTGGTATAACTATATTGTATCAAATTTAAGATAACCCTAAATATAATATTACATTAGCAATAATTGTAATAAATTATATGCAATTTCTAGTATTATTAAAGTTTAATATGAACACTGTAAATTATTACTTTTTTTGACATGATATTTTTATAACATAAATTATCTGTACTGTTTTGTTCAAACCAAATGGTAAACAATTAATTTGAATACTTTATTCAGTAAAACACACACACGTGTATATAATTAAATTTAACATTTTTTGTTGAAAATATAACTAAAAAAAATTGGAACCCAATACATTATTTACTTATATAAATGTTCAGACATTTTAACACCATTGTTTTCTACTTGGTTTTGATTGTCCTTTTGCAAATTTGGTGTTTTTTTGTAAAAGTGGTTATAAAATATATCCAATTTTTATTTTCTGGTGGAGAAAGCTGGTCTTTCTGACACGCTACATTGGCTCTGGCCATATAAGAGTTGAGTATAAAACTAGTAAAAGAGTGGTCTCTCGATTTTAGGACTTCTAAAATAGTGCAAAGATTCAAGTATTAATTAAAAAAATAAGGAGTAAAATAGTTGACTGTTACTAGGAAATGAGAATTCTGATATTTCAACATATTGGACCAGCAGCACTATTAAGGAACATTTATTATTAGTTACAATTATAGCTACAGTATTATTGTATGTCTAAATCAATAATTATATTTTCTAATCTAATAAAGGTATTTTTGTTTAATAGGATAGGATAGCAAGGGTTGATTTTAATAAAAACAATTGTTTACTCTAACGGCTTTTCATTAAATAAATCATAACTATTTTGGGTATGAATTTTGATTTTTTTAAATACCAATTTTTAAATTAGTATGATAATTAAATTCTATTTGGGAATAACTCAGTTTATTATATAGAATAAATAACTTTTTTTGTCATCAATTTAATAAAAACACTTTCAAGAGTTATAATTCACAATATTGCATTGAATGTAACTTGCAACAAATTTTAATGTATTTTGTATTTATGACTTTTATATTTAAATATTATGTAATAGAAATGTTAATCATTCCAAATTGAGAAAAACATTTTTTCGTATAGTTGAAAAAACACTGTTGTGTAATTCGAGGAAATTCTTCTCATTAATAAACTAATAAATGTTCCTGGAAAATTGTTAATGATGCTAAATATCGTTAAAAAGTATTTTTATGTAACAGTACAATTAATAATTAATTGTTACCTCATTAGGAATCCCAAAATTTATGAAATAACGTGAACTTATATCTTATAAGAACTAAAAGATTGTTACTGTTCTGCAGTATGACTCCCAATGACAAATAGAAACATATTGGCCTGAATATGAAGAAATCAGTTGCAGGATGGAACATTGTTATTTATGTTATTGCACAGTAATATTTTGTGTGTAATTCCATATTTAAAAAAAAATTAATTAACACCACTATACATGTATTTAAAATAAGGAAAACTGTCACGGCATCATAATTAAAAGTAGTTAATATGTATGACTCACCAATAGGTTCAACACTAGTGATATGATCCACAAAATCTCGTTTTCCCGAGATACAGAGTGAGCTTCCCATTCGGAGAGACTTTCTTGAACACTTTGAAGTTGACCACCATGTTGTCAGCCACTGGCGAGGGGGAGGGGCCACCCTCCTATATAAGCTAGCAGTTCACCTGGCTTCCTAAGCAAGTTACCATAATAAGATCCGACTGCGTGGGCAGGTGGCAGTCACGTTGATAATCCCGTTCTGTGCCATATGCAATATTCGCCACTCTGTCGTCATTTCCGGCGACCTTCACAATTTGCGTCAAAGAATGTGGAAGTTAATTTTAGAAGTCCTTAACTATTTTGACTATGGAGAATTTTCTAAAGAAAGATATCAGAGAAATGCAATGTATTGAAGATAAAACTTACTGGGCTATAATCTTTTTGAAAGTCCAGGTGATCTTTTGATTATTTTAAAACACCTTTCTAAAGTTTTACAGTAAAAGTTAGTTTAAATAATTTTAGAAGTCCTGAACTATTCTTTCAATTAGAAATTTCTAAAGAAAATTACCAGGGAAATACAATGTATTTGAGATAAAACTTACCAAGCTGTAATTTTTTGAAAGTCTTAGTCATCTTTTTATTTTGATTATTTCAAAACACTTTTATAACATTTTACAGTAAAACATTAGTTAAAATGATTTAGTATAGACAAATTAAGATAATAAATAAATATTTTTGAGTGATTGATTATATGGTACTCATTTTAGCCCATATAATAAAGTTCTTTAAAGTTCTTTTAGTGTGCAGTTAAGCAATAATAATAAACTAATATTAAAAAATACAATATAAATATAATGCAATATGGGAGATGTCACATAAATGTTTATACATTAATTGAAGTTTATGGATATTGATAATCTATCTTTATTTGGACACTGACTAACTTTTGGATTTATTTCTCATAGAAAATATTCAATTTAGTCCAGGTTTTTAAATTATTAATTAATGTTTAAAACATCAAGTTTTTATGTATATGAAATCAGCTTGCACTGCCTAATTTTCACTAACAAATTTATATTTTCTCATGATTTCATATCAGTTTAATTGAAAGTTCTAAAATTTAACAACTTGCAATATATATTTAATTTATAATATCTATTTTGTGTTTATGTATTCCTAGAGTTATACCAAAACAAAACTTAAAATTTCAAGTGTCTGTTTAATAACATATTATATATTATGTAATAAAACAACATACATTGGTAGTTCAGTCAATGTTATTCATGCAATTAAAGAATACTTTGTTATTAAAAATAAATGGGTTATGTAAACAAATGTGCTAGATTCCATAAATTTTAAATTGACTAGCCCTCTACCTATTAACCAGACTATCTGGATACCTGCATATTTTATTCAATTGATAACACAAATACCAACTTTCAGTCAATTATCTAAGTAATTTTAATACTATTAACTTATTTTCCAATGTAAAATATTGCTCAGCTGGAAGAAGGTGGACTTTACTTATGGCCGTCATCTCTAAATATCAAACTGAACTTACATCATTAGTTTAGATGTTTAATTTGCACAACTCAATTCAATTCACAAAACAGCTTTATTCATTTAGCATACAGACAGATATACAGGAATAGTGACAGGATTCATGTCCATATTACATAGAAAAAACAAGAATTCATACAGAAAAAACAAGATATATTACAGGAAATAGAGAATAGTACAGTTAAAACTCAACCAAGTTATGTGTACAAGCTATTTCTGTACCATGTTTAGTCAGAATCTATTAGGAACCATGGTAGTTATCGTGTTCACAATCATTCCCAAAATGTTGTTATGGTGCTTAATACTTTGTACGTCAGCTATCTGGAAATCTTATGAGATATCACAAAATACGTAATAAGAAACATTATTGTAAATGATCTGAGAATTCTGAAATACTATTTTGTTTTGTGCTATAATATATATTAACAGATATAAAAAAACCATTCCATTTCCAAACTTTGAATGACTGCCATCTAGATATCTTGGGAGATAGAAACAAGTGAAAGAATAAAAGTAGTTTATAATTATGTAATATATTGAAAAAAAATATTGTTTTAGATCTTACGTTGGGAATTATTTGAGTTAAAACTTGTACTCAAATGTGAATGGAAGCCATTTTGATACTCTTCATTGGTTAAGACTTAAAAATGAACTCATCCAAGCTATGTGCAAATAGTACTTGTGTACTAAATTAAGTCTGGGTATTTTAAAAAATTACTGTTCACAGGCTGCCTTTATGGCATAAACACACACACACACACACACACACACATATATATATATATATATATATATATATATATATATGAAACATATCGTAGGTCACAATCAGAAAAAAATCTGAAAATTCCACCATAAGGGCAATTGCAATAGGCAATTTCTATGAATTCTACCTAAAATACAAGCTGTTATTAACAATAAATTAGAAAGTAGGTATTTTAATAAATGTCTAGTCGACAAGAAGATATCAAAGAAAATCTTATGTTTGAAGTTTATACTTGCATTGGCTGAGTTCAAGCTAATTTAAAAAAACATACAAGATGGCAGGTGTGTTAATTTTGGGCCAGTTTGATCTCAGCTGTTACACAACACTGTGAAAAATGTTATGTATATCTAAGAACTAAACAGTTTCTAACAACTTTTTAAAATGTTACATTATTTTATATCTCTAAGGTTTTATAAATGGCAGCCATTCAAATTATTTCCAAGAGGAAATAGTTTTACTTTAAATATTTTGCGTTGTAGAGCAACATCAAGTTTATATGAATTAATTAGACTGAGAAACCTGTGCAAAAAAAGAACCATTAAGGTTATTCATTTTTCATATATTCACTCAATGATATCAATGGAATCTTGCTTTACGGTCCTAGTGCTGTTAATAATCTAAATTCTATTCTAAAAATGCAGAAAAAAAAAAAGCCATTAGAATTGTTTTTAATCTTCATAATAGAACATCTGTCAAGGAATACTTTAATTTAAATAGGAAAATATAATGGTTTATGGGATGTATAATTTTGAAACTATTTTGTCAGTTAAAAATAAACTTGGTAGAAGATAATCACAACCATTTCACAAGAAATCATAATAATGTAGCTATAAGCCCTCAGACCTTACACATTTTTAAAAAGAAACCTAAGTATACTGGATCAAAATTTTACAACAATCTTTCTATTGAAATAAAATCAGAGGCTATATTCAATAAATGTAAAATAAAACTAAAAACGTTTCTCATCAACAAGGCTACATATTCCTTTAATGAATTCCTGTGATTCTGGAGGTAGAGTACTCCATAATTAATAGTTTTATGCCAAAAGCTGTTTTTACTTGTAACTATTTTAATTTTAACTGGTTTAATTGTAACCTTTTAACAACTGTAATAATTGTATTTAACCATTTTTCCAGTTCCTATGATATATCTCTTATTTTCTGTTATGTACTCTTGTTTTGTTTTTGTTTTTAATCTAGTAAGAACATGAATTAAATCCTGACACTATTCTTGTATATATGCATACATGCCAAATGAATAAAGCTGTTTTTAATTTTGAATTGGAAAAGGTTCTTGAATTTTTAGGACATTTTACAACTTTGGTTCTTTTAAGTTGTTGATATTTTGTAAAATTAATTACCTGTTGGCAACAGTACAAAGTTTTGAAAGAATGTGATATTAGTACAGAGATACAAGAGAATATGTCTGGAGGTTGATCATTTATAACATATTTCAATCAAACCTTAGATTCTTTGTTTAAAGTTTTGTATTAATGATGAATAATCTGAAATCGTTGTATGATTTCAGACATTTGCCATTTAACACACTTTTGTAACATATAACAATGGCAAATACCCAAAATCATATAGTAATCCTTTCAATCCTAGCAAGATTGTATTTAATGAACTTTGAAGGCTAACCATTCAATTAGTATGGAGGCTAGATGTATTAATTTGTGAAATATTTTCTTTGTTATTTCATTATATCATCTTATATACAGTTAATTTTAAATAATCTACAATGTTGAACATTTCATTGGCATGAAGCTGTACAACCTTCTGTCAGAAGACTTGAGATTGAAGACTGCTGGTCAACAATCCTTTTTACACAATGAACAAGTTAATTGAAAGAAGACTTATAACTTGACAAACTTAAATATTTTGTACAATAATAAACACTTTTTGATATATTTTATTAGCTTATATTTTATTTATTGATATATACCAAAGCATAGAAGACATCATCAAATTCAAAATATGCAGACCATTTAAATAACATTGGCTATTCATGCACAAATATCGAAATAAATCTTGGAATTTTACACACATGCATAAAAATCACCTATTGTCAACTTTAAAACATTTTGAAATTTACAAAAGTGCCAAAACTAATCCTAATATAGTATTAAATGATAGATTTACTACAAAAAATTATTATTTGATAAAATTTTAAATGATATACATTGATCAAATATAAAATTAAACACAAAAATTTAGCCACCAAGGTAGTAAAAAACATATTACAATTTAGTTTCAATTATTTATTTTCATTATTTACCTTACCTACAAGTAAATGAAGTGATGATGAAATCCTTGAATTTAAATGTGCATTGTACAAAATAAAA
This sequence comes from Homalodisca vitripennis, assembly GCF_021130785.1. NCBI lineage: Eukaryota > Metazoa > Arthropoda > Insecta > Hemiptera > Cicadellidae > Homalodisca > Homalodisca vitripennis. Next base: position 27,963 of record NW_025790711.1, read on the forward strand.
TATCGTATATCAAAAAGTGTTTTAAATTTTTATTATTTGTATCAAACACTTTTCAATTCTACATCTCTAATTAAATATTTTTATTTAATCCATATATCATCTTATCTAACTCTATTGCAGTACTTGATGTATTTGAAAATAAAGAATATTTGTAATTGTGTAACTGAAATAGCAAACGTATTAAAATCTTTTGAATTACATTATCTTATAAGATCAGATAATTTTAGAATTCGGCAAGATACACAGTGCTGAGTCTGTAATTGTTATTGATCACATATGTCTGACCTCACCCAGTTTAGTCTGGCTTCTCTGGGGTAATCCCATACTTCCGTGTACCATGGCCAAGCTGAACATGAGAAAAATCTCTTCATGTAAAAATTGCATTATTGAATTTAAAACTCTAGTACTTCTATGATTGTTTAATTGTTTTCCTTATTAATTCTGTAGAATAAAAAATACTGCAGACTGAGTTGAAGCAGACATAAATTAAAAAATAAATAAAAATTTGCTTCCATTAGGTACGTGTAAGGTAAGTAAAGCATATTTTTAATAGAGTGCTAATGTAATAGAATTAGACTTATCACTGTGATCCAATTATAGTCACCAGTACAGCAATGGCCATGGAGAAGCCATGTTCATGCGATGATTCATGAACTAAGATGGTAATCAATACGATTCCTGTTAGGCGTGTTGTATGCCAGCCAAATCAATGATTATAAGACTAAGACATCTAATATGAAGGTTGACATGCCTGTGACTTAATTAGAACAGCTTCTAAATATTATTGGAGTCACTGATATGGTGAAAATCGATTGTGCTTGTTCATTTTCAATTGCCATAGAGCAAAGGATTTTAAAATAAATTCTATGATATTTTACAACAGAAAAAAATTGTCAATGTTCATAAATCAGTTGCAAGGAAAGAAAATAACTTTAAGAAACTTAACACCTCAGTTGGGCTTACAACCATTTCTTAATAGCTATGTTGATAACTTGTTATCTCAGATTGGTGGCGGCAGGTTTATCTGATGCTGTCTGGATTGTTACAAAAGAAATATTTATTTAATACTGATATGGTGTACCAAAGAAGTGATGACTTGTGTGTTACTCATGATAGTGAACCTGTACTGAGTGGTTTGTATACAATGCATGTGGCTAAGTATTGAGATCAGTGGTGTAACACAAAGGGGTGATGAGGGGGATATAATTCTCCCCCCCCCCCAAAAAAAAATACATGTATAACAGCAATCAAAACACTTTTGTAATACAGAAGTTGAATATTTAAACAATAGGCCTAATTTATTTAAATTTTGATTTATGCATTTTTATTCTATCCCCCTCCCAAAGTCCTCGTTACACCACTGATTGGGATGATCAGTTTTTAGGCTGGCTGCTTCAAGATTGTAATTTTGATGTTAAGAACGTGGTATTTTCATTTTTCAGGAACTTTGCCCAAGATATAAATGTTTATTGACTCCGAAAATTGGATATTTTTATTTCCTCAGTATCTAATGGATTAATTTTGCACTTTAAGATATTGCCAGAATTATGTTGTGCATAATAATACATGTTAGCACTCCACCACTATAGGAAAGGCATCTAGCAAATCACATAAAAGCAAAAATATTTACTAATCGCAAAATATCTGTTCTGATTCAGATGTATTCTAATTGTCATCTAGTAATCAATCCCAGATAATTTGTAGTATCTTAATTTATGAATCTTCTACTAAAATCACAGTAATTTTTTTTATTACCTTGTTTTAAAATAATATCTGACAACACGAGTTTGGCAATAATGTTTCAGATTAAATTAAAACAGTTTATAAAGTTTCTTGGTTCACATCATGTTGAAATCTCTCATAATACAATGAAATTCATGGAATATTTCAGTCTTGCTGTGGGAAACTGTCTTCAGTCAACAGATATTCAACTGTATGTTTGATTGTCTTGTTAGTTGATGGAGTATGGAAAACGTAAATGTATGTTTTAGTTGTCATTGTTTGGGTTAAAAAATCTTTTAAGTTTTTAAACATAAAAAGGGTCAGAACAACGCTTCAATTAAAGTGCAATGAAACATGTAGAACTTTAAAACAACCCCCTAACTTTTAGAATGACTTTTATAAAATTTAATCCATGAAAGATATGCAATTATAAAAAAATAATATGTTTTGTACAAAGTTACATAAAAGTTTTATTGAATAAAGAAAATATTTACTTCTATTATTACACTCGCATATTGCATTACTATTATTAGTACTTTGGTTTTGAAAAAGGAAATGATTCAAATCAATAAACGATAAGCCACTGTGAGCAGCTATAGCCACTTCGAGCAGCACTTATGCAATGTAATCTATATATATAAAAATGAATGTTTGTCCTTTATGGAATCGTGAACTATTGGACCGATCATGATGAAAATTTGTACGTATATGTATTTTTCCACGGAGAAGGTTTATAAGCTATGCCCATCCCTTTCCTTTCCCAATTCAGGATTCCGCCCCACTGGTTTACAGAAATACCCATAAGAAATGCATTGCAGCAAACATATGTTAACGTCTTTTCAAATTTTTAATCAGCTGTTCTTTGTAAACATATATTACACTTATAGTTTTAAAGCATAGAGTAAGCTTAAGAGAAACGACAAATTTTGTTTAAACTGTTTTTTTGCAATCACTGTTAAACATAGACTTTACTATCCAGATAATACAATTCAAATTTGACGTAAAAATTCACCTTTAACTGCAATATTTATTTAATATAAACCATGCTCATGCTTGATCAGAAGAGTAATGCAGATATCATAATTACTATCTTACGTTGGCTACAAATATAAAGAATGTTATAAAAATCAACCTTAGTTGTTTTTTTTTGACAGAAGTATGGTTCTCAAAACTCCGTGTGTACATATTTCTCTCGATCGAGACAACAAAGCAAGCTCAATCGTGGCATCGGAGATATAACTAATTTAATCTAAAATTTATTATAGTAAAAAAAAAATTTACTAAGTAATATAAGGACTTCGGTTCTTAAGATTTGCGTGCGAAGCCGTGGGTAACAGCTAGATAGAGGCAGGAATATGGTACATACCTTCATAATACGCCCAAGAGGCTCACGATGGAACGACTAATCAATTATCTCAGCAATGTTTAGAATGTGATAGAAAAAGAATAAGTGAATATAGTGTACTGTTTTCAACGGGAAATTGCGTGCGAAGCCGCGGGCAACTTTTGCAAAAAATTATTGAAATGCGCAGCAAAGCGCGCCGGGCCCGCTAGTGCCTTATATTGAGCAACCAACTGCCTATCCCATGTCAATATATGTTGTCACTGAGTGGCCTTCTTGACACTGCACGTGGCCTGCTATATCGTAGGCTCATTTTTTTGGGAAATGCAAGCATTTTTTTCAAAAATTAGTAAAAAACATTTCTCATTTATATATTCACATACATAAGTTATAAATAAAAAAATGCCAATGTCTTGTTACTTTTAAATTTTACGAATATATTAAAAATATATAATGAATAGCACAATTTTTAACAAGTTGCTATTCAAGTTTTACTTTTATATACATACATGTTTGGTATACGCCACACCATGGTTGCGTAACAGGCTTCACTGAGGTTGCATGCAAAATTTCAAGTCTATTGCTAATTTCATTAAGCTACGTGTGTTACTATGCCACATGGTAACATGTCTTAAGGTTTTATTCAATTTGTTTGCTAATGTATTTTATCCTACGATTTTCTCGTTCCCATCATGGTTACTCATAAGAGCAATGAAAATTTACTGTTTAATAATTCAGAAATGATTTTTTATCACGAAAAATGACAAAACATACATTTATGTTTTCCATACCTCGTCAACTAACAAGACAATTCAATGTAGGGTCAAATACCCATTGTCTGAAGACAGATTTCCACAGCAAGACTGAAATATTCCATGAATTTCATTGTATTAAGAGAGATTTTAACATGATGTGAATCCAGAAACCTTTGTTTGTTTGATTAGAGCTACAAGGCTTCATTTCAAATTAATGTCAATAAACTGCTGTTTGTTTTAATTTGGATCTGAAACATTATTGCCAAACTCGTGTTGACAGATATTATTTTTTCGACCCATCAAGTGATATGCTTCGCTTACACTCAGCCAGTCAGGCCTTCCTGACCTGATTGCATTTAACAGCTCACGTATCCATAAGAAAAACGCAATGACCAAAACTTCCACTATAGAAAGTAGTTTTTCTCTAAAAAATACTAAAGCTTTAAATTCTATAAATCAATTACAATGTGAGGGATACACAAATTTAAACAAAATTTTAAATAACATTTATATTTACAACAGTATAAAAATACATATATTAACAACAAAAACAGCCATTGTATGAATAGTATCAATACACGAGTTTTATTAAATCAAGATTGATGAACAAAAAGTACTTAGTGAACTGGGGTTTGTACATCCAAATAAATTTAAATTGAATGCAAGAGATCCAGGTTCAAGTCTCAGTGAAGTGAGTGCAATTTGCTTATCAATCTTCATTTAGAGAAAAACCAACATAATAGTACATTATGTTATCTTCTTCTTTTCATCCCAGAAAAAAAACTTCGATCGAGCCAGTCCCTTTGGATGGAGGCCTCATAAGCTGCTTACGCTCCTCGTGATGTTTTGGCAATCGCTTCTGCATTCCTCACCCCCTTCTGGAAATAAGGAAACGTGGTTTAATTTATAGATAGCTTAATTTTAAACACAACGCTTTGAACTGGGATCTGATACAGCAAATAATGGAAATTACTGACTTTTGAATTTTTATCAAACTTAACTATCTCCCGGTTTGAAGTATCATAACTTTGGAGGTACTGGGGAGGTAGCGGGCCAGTAC
>NW_025790712.1:0-25178 GCF_021130785.1 Homalodisca vitripennis
ATGCTCTCGAACGCTTTTTTTTTTTTTCTTGTAGCTTTATACTTTTTAAATATTTAAAAATGATGAAGTACAAGAAAACTTAAGATACAATTTCAACTTGGAGAGACAAATAAAAATAATTTAAAAAACTATAAAGGGCCCTAAAAAGGGAGAAACCCTGCCCTTGAGACAGATATACGCGGTCATCAAGTCAACAAAAACCGGTTCTTATTAAAAGACTCCCTGTCTGGCGGGTCACGTTATATTACACAACTTTCCACGCGCTTTCCGGTTTATTACCTCGTTTGATGGGACAAATTTCAAGTGTATAACGACACGGTTCGTATTCTTGCAAGAATTGTCAAATCAAATGATAAACCACCCTCTCGTTTCTTCAATTCTGTAAACAATTTTCGTCAAAATGTCAAATATACCACAAAGAGAAGTAAATAAGAAATATAAACTTGATAAGGATTTGTAAGCCTTATACTGGAACGTGGGAGCTGTTGTTTTTCTAAACACGCTTTCCTTTTTTTAAGGAGAAGCCGATCTTTTTAAAGCCTTACTCTGCCCGTCCTCCTATGGGACCACTGGCTTGTGCGAGGATTTTATCAAGCAGAATAGGGGAGAGTCGATACAGTACAAGGTCGATGGTACTGATAAAAAGTGCAACGGTCACAGACAGGATTCGAACCTGCGCTATCTCTACCTCAACTCAAGTCCAAAGTCTTAAAAGTGGCTTTGGCATCCCATTTTCCCCAGGGTTTTGAAAGGGAAAGGGTTTCCGGGGGTTCACAAAAAAGGGAAAAGCTTTTATCAAAAGATAAAACATTTAAATATGTAGGTTTTTGGGGGTGGCCCCGGGGCCAATTTTTTTTTTGGGCAATTTCGTTTTTAAAAAAACCCCAAAAATTTTTTTCCCCAATTGGAAAGTAAAAAAATGGAATTAAAAAAAGGGGGGAATCCAAGTTTAGACGCTCGGTTTACACTCAATTTCCATGATTTTCTAGGCAGAAGTTCCGGTACCAAACTAAACTTTTTTTATCATGTATAAACATTAACATATGTGTCTCAGGTTCCGAGCCAAGATTGCAAGGGAGCAACAAAAAACCTTACTGTAGTTTAAAAAAAAAAATCAAAAAGGGCGTTTTAGAAACCACATTCAAGTCTTTGTAGAAAAATAGTAGATTTCAAATTAAGATGATACTTCCTATAAGCAATGGTTCTGCGAACGTTTCCTTTATACAGAGGTTTCAGTAAAAGTGTTCCAATACTTTGGGATTAATTCTACACATAAAAATGTGCTAAAAAAGTTTGTGAAGTAATTCCTAAAACTTTTGTTTCCATCTAGCTTCTGTTATTGTAAAAAAAAAAAAAAAAAAATAAAAACATATAGTATTTGAAACCAGTTAAGATAAAGTTATGAAACTTTAAAAAAAAAAAATATTAACCTTTAGTAGACCTTTTTAAAAATAAAATATTAACAAAATCCCTTTTCTTCCGTTTTTAAAATGGCGGGGACTTAAATTATTTTCCCTAAAAAACTCTAAAACGTCTAAGGTCCCCCATTTTGAAACGAGTTAATGGATTTTGTTCAATTTTATTTTTTTTTAAAAGGTCTTACCAAAGATTAGTTACAATTCCCAAGTTTTCATAACTTTATCTTAACTGGTCAAAAGATATATTTTTTGGTTAAAAAACACTTACAGACAGAGAGAAGGAAAATTTAATAAATTTTTAAGATATAACTTCAAATGAACGTTTTTTGCTCATTTTAAAGTGTAAAAATAAAATCCCAAAGTTAAATTGGGAAAAACACTTTACTGAACACTCTGGTACATACATAACTGTAAGCATCCCATGTAAGCCAATGAAGTCAGTTTGGGTAGTTCTATTGCTCGTCAAAAGTCAATCCGCAGAGAAGTGTTGTTTAAGCTACAAGTCCCATTAAAAGTTTCTTCGTAAAAAAACTAAATTTTGGTTTCTTTTAATAATTTGTTAATCTTTGAAATTAAAATTATTTGTTTTTTGAACCATTAGTTTTTTTCACCCTTGGTAATTAATAAAAACCCTCTTATAAGAACCTATTTCTAGAGAAGAATCAATATTTTAAAATTATCTAATATAAAAAATTGAAGTATTCTTTTCTAATCAGTTTTACCCGTAGAAAAACCCTATTAATTTTTTAAGTAATTAAAAATTGAATTTTCACAAGATTTTTAAACATGTATTTTTTATTTTTTCCTTTATAATTGCAGTTTTGGGAGATTTATTGTTTCAGAAGCACATGTGTTTTTTGGGCATCACATTTACACATGTATTGCCTTTTTTTCTTCTTACCAATTTAAGCTTTAATGATAGATAAAGATTCACAGGTTTTCAGTCGAACGGGTTTTTGTTTTTTTAAGGACGTTTTTTAAAAGGAAAGATGTTGTAAAATACGGGCTAAATACAAATGGACATTTTAGGTATCGAGATAAAGTCTATGGAGGAAGAGAAGTGATAGGATAGTTTCATATGCTGGTTATTGAGGATAAATGATGGAAGGAAAATAGTAGAAGATACAGAAAAGAAGCAAAAACTCAATAAGATCATATTATATATGACCTATGCTTACGGTCTCAAAAAACTGTACGTTAAAGGTTACAAAATCAGGTTTCGGGGTAAAATAAAAAGATCGGTAAAATAGAAATTAAAAAAAATAACATTTTAGATCTCGATACCTAAAACCGTACACTGCAACAAGTTTTTTTCCTCCAAAGCATTAGGCCGGTGTTAAATATGGAGAGGTGTTGCTGGTCGATTCTCGCCGATCACTTCACCACATGTCCCTATTGAAGTTAAATAAAAAATAATTTTTATTAGAGGATAATATTTGGCCCTCAAACATTATAAAGAGAGGGGCAAGAAAGTGGGGGGAGGGGGGAGAGGAGATCTGTGCGTGAGAAGGAGAGAGTGAGAGCGGGAATGTCTAGACGAGAGCCCGACAGTAATCACGTTCTGGCCCGCAAGGTTATACCACCACCTTGAGCTTCCCTGTTAGCAAAGACGCGGGGGGAGGAGAGGAGATCTAGTTGCGTGAGAAGGAGAGAGTGAGAGCGGGAATAGTCTAGACGAGAGCCAGACAGTATCACGTCTGGCCGCAAGGTTATACCACCACTTGAGCTCCCTGTTAGCAAAGACGCGGGGGGGCGGAGAGGAGATCTGTGCTGAGAAAGGAGAGTGAGAGCGGGAATGTCTAGGACGAGAGCCAGACAGTATCACCGTCTGGCCGCAAGGTTATACCACCACCTTGAGCTTCCTGTTAGCAAGACCGGGGGGGCGGAGAGGAGATCTGTGCGTGAGAAGGAGAGAGTGAGAGCGGGAATGTCTAGACGAGAGCCAGACCAGTATCACGTCCTGGCCGCAAGGTTATACCCACCACCCTTGAGCTTCCTGTTAGCAAGACGCGGGGGGCGGAGAGGAGATCTGTGCGTGAGAAGGAGAGAGTGAGAGCGGGAATGTCTAGACGAGAGCCAGACAGTATCACGTCTGGCCGCAAGGTTATACCACTACCTTGAGCTTCCTGTTAGCAAGACGCGGGGGGAGGAGAAGGAGATCTGTGCGTGAGAAGGAGAGAGTGAGAGCGGGAATGTCTAGACGAGAGCCAGACAGTTAATCACGTCTGGCCGCAAGGTTATACCACCACCTTGAGCTTCCTGTTGGGCGGCATTCTTTCTTTCCTCCCTCCCCGCACCAGAGCATTGCCTAATAGTGGCTGGTCTCGGGTGTTTTTATTACAGTAATACAAGTACGAGCCCGTCTCCTCTTCCTAATTAGTTTGGGGGAGAGCCTGTTGGAATCACCCTTATTGTCAAGGCGGTGCTCTTTACACGAGGAGACTAATACAAACCGCTCTGTAGTGAAAGTGATGTATCTGTCACAGAATTACAAAGTGAAATAATTACTACATGAAATTCGAGATGTGTTCTAAATAAACTATTTATTATCTGAAAGAAAGAAAAAAAATGAGTTCCTATCTAAAAAAATTACTATCGTAAATATAAACACAACTTTCGAGATTTAAATCTCCCCTCTTTATATTTAAAAATGAAAACATTCCAAAGAATTGCAATGAATTTATTCACGATTCACAAGATGTGGTACTGTTATTGTTGTTATATTAGTAAAAGGTCGAACTAGTCTGTTTTATCGTTATCAGGATGGATAATATTTGCTGAAATTATTTTCTTCAACATTTATAGAAATAATACGTGCTGAATAAGTAAGCACAGTATTAAGTTAAATAATAAATTGTTGTTAATTGCAGTTGTTAATGTTATATTACTGGAAATTATTTAGTATATTATTATGTTTATAAGTTGTTTTTCATTCTGTTTATTATGCATTAGGCTACATTGTATCAATATTATTATTTAATCATTAAATGTCGTTGAATGATGTTGCTTGTTATTATTTTAATTATTATTCAAGGTAATGTTTTTTATATATTATAATAACACTGTCAATTAGTTTATATAAAAATGAAAAACAACGTTTGTTAATTTGGCAATTAATTACGTTAGGTATAAATTCTTTGTTTAAAGTTCGTTATTGACGATGGAAGGTTGAAGGGTTTTATAGGGTTTTCGGAAATTTAGCATCGTTATATTGTTACAAAAAAGTATTAAACACTACGTTTCGAGAATTGGAGTTAACCCCCTTCATCAGGTGATAAGACTAATTTAGTATGCATCTACTTAAAAAGCAACAACGTGCGGCAATGGACTGCAATTTTGTCCTTTTTCTAGTGGCAAATGAGTAGGCTACTAAATTGGTCTTCCTTACCAGATGAAGAGAATAGATTTTAATTCTCGAAACGTAGTGTAAATACATGTTGTTAGGTATAAGATACTATTATATAAAAACTATATATTATATTCCCATGGATTGCAATCTTGATTGTAATTAGAGTCGTATTTTTTAATTCAATAAGTAGAATACGTTTAAAATACTAAATATATCTGCAAGTTTAGGTAATAACTCGTTGGATTTAACGAGTAAGTTTTTCTCAATTTATCGCGTTATAATTGGTGATTTACCCATGCCTCTTAGCACGTCTTTAATTTAAAGCATGTTCCATTAAAAAAGTATACAAATCTGCCTCTACAACCGTTTTGGCGTAAAATCTACCGACAGTCAAATGAAAAAGGAATGAAATGAAAAATAGCTCAAAAAGGCGGAGCTAGGCTAGCAAGCCCTCTCACCACCTAACGTTTGTTAATCTAAACTTTCTGAGTTGGTTACAATCTTTTTGTTGGTTGCATAAATGTGTTGGTGTTTTACTGCCCGATACGGCAGATCATATTTCGAATGAATTTCTAAAAAAGAGAATAGCCGATGAGGCTGTTTTTTGATAATGTGAGAGATTTGAAACGGTTTTCGACTTTTTATTTCTTTTGCAGGGTTTTTATACCATCTAGGGTATATATTGGGGAGGATCTCCTAGTTTTCCCTACTAATATTTAGAGTGCACTAAAAACAACTACTTGACTACTATATTCCCATGCAAAAATGGACCAAATTTGTGTTTACTTTTCTTCAGCTTGGCTATATACATAGCCTTTGGCTAATCTTTCATAGCCTTTGGCTTTTTAACACCCCTTCGTCCTATTTGTTCTTTAGCTTCAATTTAGTTTCCATGGGCCCCCTGTGCTCATAAGCTTCTCAGTTCATGAGATCTTCACTTTTCCCACGTCCACCAAACTGCTGTGAGTTTTCCCACAGCATAATGCCCTGGTTGTACGTAAGTGTCCTAAGGGAGTGCCGATGGCCGATCGGTCTAAGAAGTCGGGTTTTGGATCTTAAGTCCAAATTCTGTTTGTGACTTTTGGATTTTTTTATCAGTACCGTCGACCTTGTACTGTATCGATCTCTCGTTATTCTGATTGATAATATATCCTCGCACAGGTCAGCAGCCCATGCGACAATAATAGGGCCTTCTCTTTAAAACAAATCTGGGTACCTAGAAATACAGATTTTATTTTAGACATTAAATCTAAGCAGACATTATAAAGGTTATATATGCTTTATTGTGTTTATGTTAGCAACAGTACGTATAAAGTTCTCCATAGACATCAAACAACGTTTCATCGACCAGACAAAGTTTATTTGGTGCCAAAACGAAACGTCGTCACTTTGAGTATACTAATTTAATGAAAAACGGCTCTATAAAGATTGTCAATGTATTACTCTGAAAAATAATTCGTACAGATATTAAAATTTACAACTGTAGCTGAAAAATAAAGGAAATAAAGTAATCAATTACTTTGCGGTTTATTTTCTAATTGTAACTAAACAATGACCACTGCGGACGGAAGTAGGTATTTTAAATTTAAGTTGCAATGAAAAACCCTTGTTTAGATGGACATGGGTTACAATTGACTCATTAATGTGATAACTCCGTGGACAAAAAAAAAAGTAAGAAAGAAGGCGTGTAAATATGGGATTTACAGGCGTCAAACTAAACAAAAATATGATTGCAATCCTAAAGGTATGTATGACCTTGTCTGGCACTGGCGGTACGTGTAAACAGACAACAGCCCAGACGGACAGGCGGACATGTTTGCTCATTGTATTCAAATAGGCGACCAAGGCCGGCTGGTAGGTAATTATCACGTCTAGAATACGTTATCATACCCCCCCCATGGACCTTATCAGACATGCACAAGACGGGCGTGTCCATCCGCGGGGGTTTGAAGCACGTATAGAACTCGATGGTGCGGAACTGTGCCTCTGGATTCTAAAATAAAAGAACTGTTCAGTCAATGGAGCTGTAGGAACGGTTACACTTCCGGCATGTTGTGCTTGTGAAAATTTCCAAGAACATTAGTAGAGAATGAAAAGGAATGGGTACGAATAAAGTAAAAAAATAAAGTAAAGTAAAGATGTCGGTCAGATTCCGTTATATGCCCCCAACGATAAAACTTTTTTCAATGAACTTAGAACTTATAAAACGAAGTAGTTGAGTAACAAAACTAATATTCCATCAATCAACAAGCATTTTCCAGGTATTGCGGTCGGTATTTTGTCGCTGTTATTTTTCTTTTCTCGAGAATCCCGATTACGGCAGCCGCGCGGCATCACATGATTAGTTATAAGTTTTTTACGGTCCATAATTGCCTTTCCATTACAATTCCATTTATATTTCTAATCAGCCCCTCTAGAATTTGATATTTTACTGAAAGGTAGGTAGGCCTACTATCTCGATGGGATGTTTTACTTTTGATGGCCGGAGGCACTCATTTTAGGTGGCGGAGTGTGATTAAGAATAAAAACAAGTTTTGGTGTTTTTTTCAATAAAGAGTTTTTTGTTTGGTAGTGTTTATTTTTGTTAAATTTTTGTGTTTTGGAAAAAATGTAGGGGTGTGGTCGATAATAATACTTAAGTACTCTTTTTTCATAGATAGTAACCAATTGTAATTCATTATAAACCACCCGTAAATGAAAAATTAACGTTGGGGGCATAATGTTAGTTCTGTTACTCAACTACATCGGGTTTTTATAACGTTCTAAGTTCATTGAAAAAAGTTTAAGCGTTGGGGGCATATAACGGAATCTGATCAAGATGTCTTATTTTACCAGGCGAAGAAGCCCTCTCCAACACTTAACCTAAGGACCAACGGCTTAAAGGTGACTTCAGAACCACCCCCAATAGCCGGGGCAGGCGGACTGCTTGCAAGGACAAAATCGCTCAAGGGTGTCACCCACCCATCCAAGCAGCTGCCACGCTTGACGTTGCTTGATCTGGTTCACGACGTTCGACTTGTCACTGATAAACAACTTTTATGGTTTGAGAAAGAACGTGTAAATTTTATAAAGTGCCTGAGAGTGATAAGACACGAGAATAAGCTTATAACACAAATACAAATGTTTAACCCACCAGCATGGCTAATCCAGGGAATTTTAAATCGGAGTGGTTGAAGATTTGTTTAAGTCCAAGATATTATTGAAAGCTATTAACACTTGGAAATGGTTCTTTTCTTTTAATAAATTGACTAGGTTATTTTTCAAAAGATGAACAAAAAAGGTTCTGTTCACACAGTTTTTTTCAGAATAACATCATATCCAACTGACCGGAACAAACTAGTCAATAGGTGATTTGACTGTTGCTTATCATCACGGCTTATCATTATCGCGGCGCTCCGGGAAGAGTTTGGAGTCTACAAAAAGTAGAGTAATTCTACCAGGTAGTAGATGGTAATGGTATGCAATAGGAGTAATACTACCATCTGTTCCAGACGGCCTGTAGTAGTGATAGCAATTGTTTAATTACCTACTTCGTTTCAAAAAAAGTTATTAATTTGTAGTATTTGCTGCGATAATTACTTCTTTTTCTTCACTTCACTCGAAATATAGTGTGCTTTCAAGATGGAGCCATTTTCAAAGTCTACTATTATACTCGATACTTCTGGAGTACAAGCCACTGTGTGCAAGAACCCCCATTTATGTTGAAACTGCAGGTACGTATTCTGATCTCACAAATCGCATGAAAATGTATTGTTTTGCATGTATTGAAATGTGCTTTGAATAAAGATTCACTTACATGAAACTGAACTTGCCTGAGTGTCAATAACACATGTAGTCGCATCTATTTCAGACCATATTGCATTGGACGGCGTCCCTCAATGTCCTGCACTGTCGTAGTTGTTCTTTCCCACAGTCCAGCCATTATGGGATGAAGCATATCAAACACAGCGTCATGAGAGCAGATTTATATTACATGTGCACTGGTCTTCGACACTTGACCCAGGTACTGGGTATCTAAATGTCTTTCACTTGTAGTTTGTATTTTTGTAGGCAGGCAATAGATTTGGGCGTACACACACGGAAGATAATCTGCACCCGGGATTCTGACGTAAGCAAAGTCCACACGAGCAATTAGGAGATAACACTTGGCCTCTCTATGAGTTCAAAATCATAAATCAGACTGTGAAATTCTGTGTTCTTACCATTATTTCTGCCACAATAAATTATTATTCTCTATACTTTGGATTCAGGGTTTTCAAGCTCAACTATTCGTTTATATAAACCATTCAGAAAGGAAATTGATGACTTTAATAAACTGCCCCAAGGGTACCCAAACTGGGAAAATTTATAAAAAAATGGAGACAACATAGCTCTTTTGTAGGGGTGGGAAAAAGCTACTCTTTTTTTAACCCCTGTGGGCAGCCTTAAACACCCCCCGGAAACCGGATCACGAACAGAGCGATCACGAAAAATTTTTTCATAGCTCAAAGTAGCCAAATTTGCCCAAAAAAAGCCCAAAATCACACCCAGAATCGGGAAATCTGGACCCCCCCTTTTTAATTTTGGGTATTCTTAAAAATTGTTTGACCAACACTTCATGCTTCTTTTTGATGTACAATTTACCTAAAAAAAACCACTTGTCTCCGCAGGAAAAAGATTTTCAGAAATGCCAAAGGAACTAACTACTCTTTCAAATTTTCCCAAAAAAAAATCTCTAATAAAAATTTTCCAAATCAAAAACCCTAAAAGCAAAAACAAATTTTTTTGGAATGGCCCATTCGATAAATTTACTACCTCCCATTTAAAAACCAAATTTCGTTTTTTTAACCTGGGGGAATTTTTTTCAAAACAAATCAAAACTTTTTTGCAAATTTTAAATAAGTGAGAAAAGGGCAAAGGGGTTCACTTTAAATAAAAGTCCTTTTGCAACATCTAAGTTTCAAGGTAAAAGCAGATCCAGTATTGAACGCGAATCTGCCCTCTGGGGTTTTTGGGCATACCCAAATTTGTTGACGAAAATTTAAAATTACGTCTATTTTTCCGAAAGCCTCAGGAAGATGTTCTAGAAAATATCATTTACTATTTTTTCACTAAAAGTGATTTTTAATGGATCGAATTCGACCTTTTTAATTTTACAATTGTATTGGGGGGTTAAAAGAAACCCCCCTTAAACTAGACAAAAAAAAAACCCAGTGAAATAAAAAAAAAAAAAAACTTTTGCCCAAATGAGAGCAATTTTGGGAAAATTTTAAAACAATGAAAAATACCTTAATGCATGCCATCCCTTTTAAAGGAAAAAGGGGTTGTTTCCAATGCAATTTTGGGATTTTTTAGTTTTTTCCCCTTTCCGGGTTAAATTGCAGTGTGGGAAATTTGACGCGTCCCCCGACTGTCAAAGGGTTTTCAAAATTTTTCCCATCGAAGAGTTTAAAAAAAGTCAAAAGCCCTGTAAATTTACTAAAACCCGAAAAGATACAAATTTCCCTTTTGGGAATTGAACTAGGGTTTAAAAAAACCGTGTGTTTAGACTTATTAATTAAAAACACTTACATCAACAACCAGACATCGTGGGGGAAATAAACAAAAGAAACTTGAAATCAAAGGGGGAACAAAGTCTACCCGGGGTTTTTTAATTTGGGCATGAAATTTTAAACTAGGTTTAAAAAAATGCACCTAGTCATAAAAGCACTTTTGCGCTGCTGGGGCCCCCGTCTCCTGTCGCAGTTTAAAAAGGGAAAATTTAGGGCACTTATCTCAAGTCATGTCCCCCGGAAAAAAGGAAATTTCACCCTCTAAAACCAACTTCTCCGATAAAAAGCAGGCCGGGTTGGTAGCCTTATGTATATGCAGCCAAGAAGTTTTTAAAATTTTTAGGGAACCCCCCAACAACCCCCAACAGCCCATTTCCCGCAGTAACTAAACCAAATGGGAATAACCCTTGCGCCCCAGAAAACTCGACTTTTGGGGTTACTGATGTGCCGCTCCGGGACACCCAAATTATTTTGGGTCCGGGTTTTATTGACACAATTTTGCTGTGCCCCAGCGGGGTTCAACGGGAAATTTTAAAATAAACCATCCAGAAGTAATTTATCCAGGTATTCGCAAAGTAGTTTGGGAAAAAATAGTTGTTTTTTTATTTTTTAACCCGCCCCAGGGAATTTAAAAAAAAACCTATCAAATGGTTTTTTTGGGTTTTTTGGCCTTTTCCTTCAAATTTTGCCCTTTGTCCTGTACAGGAAAAACTTCTTTTTTGGGTTTTTAAAAAGGGCCCCGCCGAAAATAAAACATAGAAATTAATTTCCCGAGGTATTTAACCCCGGGTTTCCCGATGTGAATAGTTTCGGACTCTGATCTCCCCCCACCCCACTCAAACCTAGGGGCAGAACAACATCCTGGGCCCTACCCCCAGTTCCTTACCCCAGTTGACACTTTTTTTACAAGTCGTGTTGCGCCTTTTTTGGTTTAGTTACTTTACCGCGCTGGAATTTTTCGATTAGGCGGGCTTTGTTTCTTTTTCACTTTATGGAAAGGGGGGGCTTTTGGTATTTTTTTTGCAAAAAATTTCTTACAAATCTCATTATTGGGCGGGGAAAATTTTTTTAACCCAAAAAAATTTTCCCGCGGCGTTGATTGCTTTTTTGCCGAGAGTGCCCCTTACACTTCGCGTCAAGTGGGCTACGGGTTTTCGAGTGAAGAAACTTTCCCACCAATTTTCCCTTTAAATACGTACATATATTACTTTAAAAACCAATTTTATTACGTAATAAAAATAAATTGTTGTAAGACATAAAAACAGTGATTTTGGCCAAAGGTCAATAACATTATTTAATAAAACCCAAAACTTTTTTTTAATTTCGCCCCCATTATTTTTTTTTTTTTTTTTTTTTTGTCCGTTAACGTTAAAAAGGAAATGTGAAATTTTCTAATATAAAAAATGCTTAGCATTTAAAGTTTCCGTTTTTAATTTACTTAAAAAATTTAAATTATGTAATTGTAAAAAAAAAAAAAAAATGCCACAAGCTTAATTGTAAAACATATTTTGTACTCATATTTGGAGGGTTTAAATTGTTTTGTTTTGTCATATCCCCCGTAGCCCCCCAAAAAAAAAAAAAAACCACTTTTAAAAGTAAAAAAATGTAAAGTTTTTTTATTCTGAAAATTGAAATTTTTGTTTTTTTAAAAAATTTTTTTCGGTATAACTTTACAAATTATTAATCATTTTGTATATGGGGCCCTTTTTAAAAGGGAAAATTTAATCCGTATAACTTTTAAAGAATTTAAAATACCTCGATTGAAGAAGTTTTTTTTTGGGGTGGAAAGCACGTTTTTTTGACGGGGGGGAAAAGGGATTAAAAATCAACACAAGCAACCCGAAATTTGAAAGAAATAGAAAATTAAAAACGTTAAGAAAACCAATAAAAAGGGGTACACCTTACAATTGTAATATGTTTTAAAAAATGTCGTTTATGTGATTTGAAACTCCTGATTAAAAAGTTTTTCACAGATTCAATTGATTTTTTCAAAAAAACCATGTTCGCTTTTATCCCAAAACAAAAAATTTTGGGGGTTTTTTTCTTTTTAAGGGGCCAGCACCTTACAAACTACTATCCCTTTACGACAATGCTTTTAATCGTTTTTTGGTTTATTATTTTTCGAAAGGGAGCCCCCAGGTACTATTTTCATATAAACTCGTTTTATTTTAAAACCGGGTGTTTAAACGCGCGCCGCTTTTTCTTTCCCTGTAATGAAACCTGCGTGATTATACTTAGTTTTTTCTTTTTTCAATAAAGCTTTGGTGAGTTGTTTCTGGGTTTGGACTTTGCAAGCTCAAATTTAATTTTTTTTCAAAAAAGCAAGCAGCAGCGGGCAACATCGCGGGGAACGGAGTTTTAAATTTGGCAAGCTAGGGTCTTTTGTGCGGGCCCCTTAAATAAAAAAGGGACCCGGGTTTTTGGGTTTTGATTTCAAAGGGTTTTTTTTTTTGTGGTTAAAGAAACATAAAAAAAAACTGGGAACGAAAAAAAATTTGTTGGGGAACAACCATCTACAAAAAAGTTTTAAACGATTTTTTCCCTTTTGTTTAAAAATTCCTTCTAAAATAGTTTGTTTTGGGAAATTTTTTGGGTTTCCTCTAAAATATTTAACTTCCCAAATTTTCCTTCCTCTTTCCAATGCACTTGAAAAATTAAATGTCCCCAACGGATAAAAGCAATCTATTCTTGGCAGCCCGGGATTTCAAAAAATGTAAAAACTTTAAAAAATTAAACCTTAAAAAACCCAAAATTGGTGTGAAAAAAGTCACTCTTTTTCCCAACACAAAAAATTGTTATTATCAATTTTTTCGTAAATCCATAAAAAGTCATTAACAAAGGGAATTTTAAACACGGGGGAAAAAACATAAAAAATTAATAAATTATTAATTTTAATTTTAGGTAAAAAAAGAAAAATAACTCCTTTCTAAACCACTCTTAGATATAAAATTTCTTTTCCCGATAAAACTTTAAAACCCCGAATTCCTTGGGAAACCCTTTAATTACAAACAGCTTTTTAGGAAAAATGGGGACAATGTTCCAGGAAAGGGAAAAGGTTCCCTTTTACGAACCTTTTTTTAAAAACCCCTTTTTTAAAACCTCCCCCGAAACGTTTGACATTGCGCGCAGACAGCCTTACAAATTCAAGTCCCAAACCCCCCGTTTGGGGCTGTCGGCTGATAACCTCGAAAAGTAGCACAGAAACCCGGGCAAACAGGCAGTGGGGGCGCCCAGCCGCGGGGAAAGGGCGGGGACATGACGAGGGACAGTGCGCGCAGACAGCCTTACAAAGTCAAGTCCAACCCTTCCGATGGGGGGCTGTCGCTGAAAACCCTTTTCCAAAAAGGGAAGCACAGCAACGGGCGACGGGCATGAGGGGACAAGCCGCTGGGAGGGGGCGGGGGAACATGACGATAAACCAGTTGCCGCAAGACAGCCTTACAGTCAAGTCCAACCAATATCCGGGTTGGGGCGTCGGCTGGAAAACCTCGAAAAGATACAGCAGAGCGGGCCCAGGCGACAGGCAGTAAAGGCGGATAGCCGCTAGGATGGCCCGGGACATTACTTTGACAGTCCCCGCAGCAACCCTTACTGGGCCAACCCCCAAGCCACCCCGATGTGGGCTGTCGGCTTGTAACCCCCAAAAGTAGCAAAAGGCAAACAGGCGCCAGGCATTTAAAAGGGGAAAAGAGCCGCTGGGAAAGGCGGGGGACATACGAGGGACAGTGCGCGCAGAAAAGCCTTTGGCTGACGTAAAGGGCAGGTGGGGTCAGCAAGGGCCGGGACAAACCCTTTCCCTACACCCAGGCCGATGCTCTTGGCGTTTTTTCCTAGAAATTCCCCGGAATCCCTTTGGGAATCTGGAAATCTTTTCCTTAGTGGGGGTTTTTTCCGCAAATTTTTACCCTGGGAACCTTTAACTGACAAAACCCCCTTTAAAGTTGTTTAAAAACCCCGAAACGTACAACGTTAAAAATAAGGTTGGGAGTTTTTTCCCATAAGGGAACCCCCCACGAAATGGGGTTTTTTCTTTTTTAAAAACAACATTTCATAATTTGCAAAAAAATGACCTGAAATTTTTTTCATTAGAAAAAAAAATAAAAATTTTTGCTTTGTAATAAACCCCCAAAAAGGGAATTATTAACATTTTAGAAAGTTTTTTTCCCAAACTAAAAACTTTTACAAATTTCCCCGTTTTAAATTCCCCTTACGAAATACCCCTCTGGCTAAAAAGGCTTTTACAATTTCCGCAAAGAGGGGATAATTTTGAGGTGAATACACAGTTTAGTCCAAAAACCAAGGACAAAATTACAAAAAATTTGTTAATTCCCAGAAAAAACGTGATAATTGACTGTTGTTTGAAGAAACTGAATGCTGCAGCGAAAAATTTTGGAAGAAAATTTTCCAAAAAAATAAATGAAATTATAGTTTAAATCAACGCTTTCCGCGGTCAAACATAGGATTTGACTAAGAAATAGCGCATTACTCCCAAAAATTCTGTTAGAGGCCCCTAACCTCAGCAAGAGTCTGAAATGCCCTTTGATGGGGACAAAAACTAATAAAAAATTTAAAAATAGATTCGACAAAGTTAATTTTCCCTACAATTTATTGTAAACCTAAAAAAAATTTTTTCTCCACGACATTTTATCCCTGAAATTTAAATTTAAATGGGGGGGAAAGGGTGGAGGATATTTTTTGTATAAATTAAATATCGTGAATCAAGATGCATTTTTATTTCCTTTTTAAAGAAAACACGGTTTTTTTTTTAAAAACCCCCAAATCGGGTTTTCAGACGTAAAAAAAATTCGTAAACTTGTACTTAAAGGGTAATGGATTTACGGAAACTTAACCTTATCTTCCTTTCTGTTTCCCTTTAGATTCTACGGGTGTTCGTTATTACTCGTTTTTCTTAGGTGTTTGCCCGTTTTTGACATTCTGAATGTTTTTTAAACTATCGCATTTTCCTAGGGGGCTGCCCGTCCCTTTGGACTTTTTTAAAAAGAAAAAAAAAATACATAAATCTTTATTTTTATATAGGTTAAAACGGAAAACTGTGAAAAAGCCCCCAAAATTTTTTTGTTGCTAATGTTATTAGTAACGGGGCGACCTTATCAATGAGGGACCCAAACAAATATTCAGAGGGGGATATATTAAAATTTTATTTAAATTTAAAACACTTTAAAAAACGCTTTTTACCTAAAATATGGTTTTTAACTGTCGTAAAAAAACAGGGGTATCGATTTTCAAAATTTAATTTTTTAAAAAAATTTTTTTTTTGTTGAGAGATTTTTTAAAACGTTTTAGAAACCCCAAACCCAATCCCAATCTGAAAACCGGAAAGTGAACGTTTTTGTTTAAATTTTAAGGTATTTACCCTTCATCTTGAAATAGTGAAAAAAATAGGAAATATATCACGAAACCTAAAAGGATTGCCACAAAAAACTGACACAAAATTACATATTATGCACCAACTTTCGTAATGTCCCAAACGTATTACCTTTTGGGTTGAAGAAATTTTTTTACGTATGCTATTAATTTTTTTTTATAAATTTAATTAACTTTTTAAAAAAAAAAAAAACGGTAAATTACCACTTTAAAAGTTTTTTTTTTTTAAATTTACTACTAAATGGCCCTTTTTCCCTTAACCCTTTTGTAAAATTTTTTTAAAAAATAAAAAAAATTAAACCTCCGTCCCTTCTTTTTGGGTTTAGTACTCGGGTAATAATACATAATACTGGAAAAGGCCAAAAAGTTTTTTATTTTCGTCTGACATCTAAGTTAACTGTTTTAGAGCGAACCAAATTTTTTTAATGAAAAAAAAAAACTTTTAAATCGTTTTTTTTTAATGCTATTCAAAACAAAAAAAAGTATTAGCCTATCGTTCTCGATAGAGTGATTTTTAGAAGAATAAAAAAAATCCAAAATGTTGTAAGTAGGGTTAAATTGGGTTTAGCCAAAATTTTTATTTTTTTTTTTTTTAAATTCCAATCAAGTAAAAATGTTTAATTTTTTTTTTTCCCGTAAATTTTTATACTGATTTTTCCGAACCCCCTTTAAAATTTGGGCAGCATTGAAAGAAAAACTTCACAAAGGTCTAAGTGGAAATAATTTTTGACTGTTTTCGGTCCCACCCTATTCAACCGGGGCCCCCCTGTTAAACTCAAAAAAAATTAGATCAATTTCAAACTTAAACCCTTTAAAGGAAAATTTTTTGCCAATGTAGATTTCCAAAAGGGTTGTTTTTTGTAAAAGCTTTTAAAGTGTTTGTGATATTTTAAATAATTATTTTTGGTATTTTTTGTATTTATGTATTTTAAATTGACCCCGAGTTTTATTTGAAAAACATTTTTTTTAAAAATTTAAAAAACGCTCGTGAAAAAAAGGGAAATTTTTAATTTTTTTAATTTAATTCAATTAAATTTTTCACGGGTAATAAAATTTTAGTTAATTATTCCTCTGCCTAAAGTTTAAATCTGATCTTTACATAAGTTGCTTAAAACAAATTGTAATTTTTTTTTTCCCTTTATTATATTGAATGTTTTTTTTTAACGTGGGGTTTTTAAAAATTTTAGGGAGGCCATGATGGGGGAGAAAAATAAGGAATACCCAAATGCGAAAGGGGCCTAATTGCTAAAATAAACCCCAAAAAAGAATTAAACGAAAAAACCGGCCCCCAAAGGGGATTTTGGTTGACAAAAAATTCCAATTTTAGTTTTTCCCCAAAATGTTTGGTTTTTAAATATAAAAAAAAAAAGCATCTAACAAATTTACCAACCAAATTTTCATCTAAATATTTTTTTTTATTTTTTTGTTACGGGTTTTAATTTCTCACAAAATTTTAGGTAACGAAGGTTCCAATACTTTTGGGAAAAAAAGGGGGGGGGGATTATAAAAAATTTTATACTTACACTTAGTAAAGTAAAACAAATAAAATCCAATTTATTTGAAACAAAAAAAAAAATGGGGGTAATTGGGCAGCAGTTTTTAACACGTTTTAAAAATTATTGTAATTTCGAAATAAAAAAAAGTAATAAAGAAAACCCTGTTTGGGAAACATTTATAAAAGTAAAAGTGCAATGGGTTAATTAGGGTTTTAACCTTTAATGTTTTTTCCCACTTTCTAAACCAAAGGGTTTCACGATTTTAATAACATTTGTGCAAAAAAAATTTTTTGCCCTTCAGTTTTTATTATCTATATGAATTAAAAAACAGAAAAAATTTTACAAAAAACGCGCGCATTTTCCCCGTTTGCGCGCTTTATTTGGTCCGTGTAAGTGAGGTTTTAGTGGGATTTTCTTTGTCAGGTTTTGGCCCGCCCTGCAACAATCAGCTGACAGACACAACACCGGCCCCGGGCGGCAAGGGCGACGACCCTTTCTGGGGCTGCTGCAGCGTTAACAGGGAAAATTTCGCGCCGCCACCAGCCAAAACCCCACTCGCGGTGGGAAATTTCCAATTTTACATTCAATTCGCAGGGGGGAACCCCCAAATTTTTTCCCTGAGGGAAGCTTTAAAACGATTTCCCCAAACGAAATTTTTTTTGTTTTCCCCAAATTTTAGAGCGAAAGCATTAGAAAATCAATCGTTTTATTTTGAGAGACCGTTCAAAAAAGGGGTTCGCCGAATTTAGTTGAAAGAGCGATGCTTAATTTTAAATGTTATTACAGAGTTAGAAATTTCCCGCGCTCAAAAATATTATCTAAGGGTTTTAAAGAACCTAAGTCTTATTTTACACGATACAGTAATTCGGTTTAATGGGTGGGAAAGAAAGTAAGGGAGTTTTTTAAAATCATAAAAATTTTTAAAAGGAGGATTGTAAAATAAAAAAATCTGTGCTAATCCCTATTAAAATTGGGTTTCAGTGGGACTACCAAAATATTACAAAACCTTTCTTTCTATAAAGGATGGCTAAAGTGGAACTTGGGACAATGAAAAAAAAAAGAGGAAAACAAACGATTAGAATTTACTGATAAATTTAACATCTGTTTTTTAAAAAATTTAAAAAATTATTTAAATATCCCAAAGTTTTCTAACTTGTATTTTATCCTTTTTGTTTAATATATAAAACACCTTTGTGGGAAAAAAATATGTGGAAGGGTCTTACCCCTCTTGATACTGTATAATAAATATAAAATATATATATAAATATATATATATAAAAATATAAAAATATATATAATATATATATAAAATAAAATATAAATATGTGGGGGTGGGGTGGGTTGGGGTATAATAAATTTTTAAAATTTTATATACCTTTAAATGGGTTATCTAAGAAATTTAAAAATTTACAGTTTACCGAATAGGCTTCTCAGGCCCCTTTATATATATTTTTTTCTTATTCCCTTAAACAAGGCAAAAACAAGGAAGGCATCATCATTGTCAAAAAAACTCATTCCCAACCTAAATCATCATACACCCCAGACCCCTAGACAAAAGCGAAATACCTGAAGCTGTTGGGCCACAAAACTTGGGGACATGAATTTTAAAAAATAATTTCCTTTCCTCCCCTTTTACAATCTACATAAACCACCCCCCCTCATTTATTACGGAAAAAATTTTAAAAACCCGACAACAGGGTTTTCCTTTTAAAATTTTTACTAATTTTGTTTAATTGTTACGAAATGTTGGGGGTAAAACCCAATCAAAAAAGGGGTGTTGGAGAAAAATTTTTTGAATTATTTATTCCCAATTTTTGTAATAAATGTTTCTCTCCCAACTTAAGGATCTTCGGGGGAAAACTGATTTGGGAAAATTTTAAAAGAAAAATGCCCCTAAATTTTTTTTTTTTGAATTTTATTTTTAAAGAATATGGGTTTTCCCCCCTTTTTTTAACGGGAATTTGTTTTTTAAAAAAAAAACTTGTTAAAATTTTATATTTTTAAAAAAATATTTCCCTAGTTTAAGAAAATTAAAGTAAATTTTAAAATATATTTTTGCCATTCCCTACAATTTTAAAAATTTTTTTTTTAAAAATTTGTTCCCGAAAGATGGAAGGTTTGAAACCCAAAAAAAAATTTCGGGGCATTTGCCATCCCTTTTAAAAAAATTTTAAAAAGGTAAAACACAACTTTCCCCAGAATTTGGGGAAACTATCCCTTCTTCGTCTGGGTGGGGGAGGGATTAAAATTTCATACTTAAAAAAGCGAACGAAAGGTTTTTTCCTTTCTTGTTAGTATCCCCAAGGGCTAATGTGAAAGTTTTATTGTTACCCCCGGGAAATTGCGGGTTTGTGCTCAAACTTGCATCCCTTTTGCAGTGGGAGCGCCTGGACAAATCCAAGCACTTTTGTGATTTTGAACAATTTCTTTCCCCTTTTTTTACCTTTCTGTTCGTTTTTTTTTTGTAAATGCAATACCTCCCCCCCCTGGAAAGAAGAAGATGGATTTTCCCAAACCCGAAACGTTTTGGTTTTTTTTACCTATAACCCACGGCAAATGCCCCAAAAACCTATTATCCTTTTAATTTTTTTAAAAAAAATTTTTTTCCTTTGTTATAAAATTTGCCCTCATTATGAGGTCGCCATTCCGTACTACTTGCCGTATATTTTTGTAAAGTAAAAACTGTTTTCGGTTTCGGTTTTATTTTTTGAGGGGGCCTTTAACAATGAAAAACTGGGAAAAAAGGGAATGTTTTTGCTTTTTTATTTGTAAATAAAGGGATGGGTCTGGGGCTTTACTACGGTTTGGGTGCAATGTTTGCCAGAAAACCATCCCTTTTTGCCTTTTATAAAAAAAAAAAGGGGCTTTTGACTGTATTAAATAAAGGGGGGGGAAAAGGGATCACAACAAAAATCACTAACATTTTCCCGAAAAACAAAATTTGAAATTTCAACAACAAAGGTTTAAAAGGATTTTAAAGGGGAAAAGGGCCCCCTCAAATTTGTTATTACGTCACTACGGGTTAAAAACAAAAAGACCCCCAAACAATTTTTAACCGGTTTTAGTACTTTAAAACATACAAACAAAATGGGATGTGGTTTTATTTCTTTTATCTGAAAAGATGCAAAAAGATTTAAAGGACGATGACTCTAATTTGTAGTTTAAAAGGGGGCTTATGCTGTCCAGGGATGAAGGAAATTTTTGAAACCAAAATTTTTTAATTTGGGAAAGGGTGGAAACTTTTTTTGCTCTTTTTCTTGTCAGAGGTAGATTGCAAAAGGAAAAACCCCATCTCAAAAAAGCCTAAAAAACTTCACAAAATTTCCCTTTTAATGTTGAAGGGAAAAAAAGTTGAATTTATTTTATAAAAGACTGTGGGGATACTTGTGTTGACAAAAATTTAAGAAAAAAACTTTTTTCATAGGGTCATTTGACCTTTCTTCACTTCCCTAGAGATCCCCTGACGGGTGTTTCATCTACCCCCCCCCTTATTCTATCTGCACTTCTTGTTTCTTGGGCTTGGAAATCAGGGCCCAAAAGGGCCCGGGGACTGATACCGGGGAACAGGGAAGGGTAGTGTTTTCCTTTCGAAAACTGTGTACAAAAAGTACACTTTCAAATTGGGGGTCTTGACCTTTTTTTTCATTTCCATAGAGATATCTGACCCCGAGGGATCTACCCCCACTAAATCTTTCCAGTCAGCACTTTTTAAACACGTCTTGGGAAATCACCAACAGGGGTCCCTTTACTGATACACACAGAAGCTTGGTTACTTCTGAAAACTGGTTTTTACACAATTTCAATTTCATTAAGGTTATTTGACCTTTAAATTTATTTTTCCAAAAGAGATCTCTAGCCTGAGCATCTACCCCCTTTTTTCTTCCCGTCCAAACACCTTTTTATCCTACCTTGGTAGTCACCAACCGGAGTCCCCGTGACCCGGGTACAGCAGCAGAAAAACTAGCCCTTTCTTCTGAAAGACTGTGTACCCCAATTACCAAAAATTTATTAAAAATCCCTTTAAAATTTTTTTCAATTTTCCCAAAAAGATCTCCTGACGCGGAGCATCTGCCCCCACTCATCTTTCCCGTCACACTTTTGTCCCCCAAAATTTTTGGGAGTCACCTACAGGAGTCGTGACCCGAAAACAGCAGCAGAAACTAATTGGGTTTCTTCCGAAAAAACTGTTTGTACACAAATTTCACTTTCATTGAGGCATTGACCTTTCTTCATTTCCCCTATAGATTTATGACGCTAAGCTTTTACCCCCATTCCCCCCCCCCTTCCCGTCTGACATGACCTAATTTTCACGGAGATCTACGTCTGCGACCCTTATTTAAATCCTTTCCATCAATGCCTCCAAGGTCATACAAAAAGGGACTCCCCCTGACGGGACACCCCGAGCTATTTCGCACTAAAGGACGGGGAGGGGCACCCGTAAACCCCCTACACCAAATTTCTGGGGTCATTGCCGACCTCATTTCATACAGATCTCTGGCTCTGGGAAAGGGGGGGCCTTGCCCCGGGGACCTCCCCGCCACTCGTCACTTTCACTCGGGGGCCGAGGGCGGGGCCGGTTCCCATCAGCATAATCGCTCCAGGGGAAATAAATTATTGGCAATATTTATACTTATAAACAAAAAGTATTCATGTAAAAAACTAGGTTTTCAATGAAAAATCCCTCTGGGATAGACCCTTTTAAAAAAGGGGAAAAAACAGAATCAAAGAATTTTAAAAACATTCCCTGAAAAACCCCGGTTCCCTTTTTTCAAGGGGACTTTTGCCTTTGGGCTTTTCCAGAAAAATTAAAACTTTTGTAATTTTCTAAGAACTCGCTGTAGTGAAACGGTCATGAAATTTATCTTTCCCAAGAAAATTAACCAAAAACATTTGGGATGGCTTTAAATTTTTTTCGCGATGTACGGGAAATGTTTTAAAAAATTTTTAAATAGGAATTTAAACCCCAAATACCCTTTCCCAAACGCTTTTAAGTTGTTTTTTTGAGAGGGTTTAAATTTTTTTTAAAATTGGATATTACGACTTTTTACCTGCAGTTGTTTTTTTCAAACCTTTTATCACGCAAAATGATAATATTTTTTATAAGTGTACCAAATACACCCCGAAAGAAAAGCACTTTGCAAATACTTTAAAAAACCATACAAATTGAAAAAAAAAAAATTGTCCCCAAAAAAATTTTATTGTTTTTTTATTAAGTAGCTTTTTACGAAAATTTTTGCTTATAACTAAACGTTATAACTCCAGACAACAAAAGTTTGAAATCGCTTTGAATTGCTATATTGCAATAGTATGGTCGGGATTGTCGTATTTATTCGTCTTTTCTGCTTAACCCTTTAAAGCAAGTGGGGCCCACCACGGGATCACCTTTTTGTTTATTTTCTGTTTCTAGCACACTGTGGGGCCGCCGTGGACCACTTTTTTCTGCTTTTGCTTCTATCTATCGGAAAAAAAATGAACTACTCCTCAACTCATACCCCTGTTGCTAGCAGCCTTCAATCGTGGGGGTTTTACTCCCTACTGACAGATAACGCTAACCCATGTTTTGGGGGTTGTAAAAACATTTTAAAATTTTATTAAAAAAGGGAATTCTTTAATGGTTTTTATTGTTTATACTATTTCATATAGCTTCTAAGTCATTAGCTTTTCAAGTCTAAAAATCTTGATCTTTCACTAAAATAAATTGGGTCCCCCCTTGGGACCACAGCAGGGTAAAGTAATTTGATAGAAGTATTTTTGTAAAGGTTTAAAAACTCCCAAATTGCATTTTTCACTTTTCTATTTTTAATTTTTTAATTTAACTAACTAATATTTCTAGAACTTTTAAATTTTTACTGAATAATTAAAATTTTACAGACTAGATATTATAAGCTTTTTTCATATAAAGAAGACCATAATTATATAGGCCATTTTTTAAAAATAATTTGGGCCCCAATGTTACTCGTAGCTTCTTATTTTAAAACTAGTTTTATCCCGAAACCATTTTACAGTTATTTTTTCAAAGTTGAAACCCCTATTTTGTTTCAGAAGGCAGATCCTTTCATTTACTCTAAATGACGTCAGAAAAAACAAATTTTTTAAAGAAATCCCTTCAAGGGCAAAACCCATCGAGGGCCCTTGACGAGATAGAGGGGAAAAGAAGAACGCTACTACAGCGGGATGGCACACAACTCCCGCATATTTGGGGCTCAGACTGATAATGAATTGATTGATATAAACAAATCTACTCTTTTCATAGAAGATGAGATGGGCCAGCATAGCTACCTCCTACTGATCCTGTTGCAATTTGGGTTCCTCCTCAAGATGATCCTGGCTCTAGTACAGAACCTCAAGACGATGACTTTCATACAGTTTGATGATAATGATACAACCGCTATGTAAATATCATGAGGAAATTGGCTATATTTGGGGAAAAATATACTAAAATAATAGTGACTTTACATTTCGAAAAACGCTTGGTCCCAGCCATGAGAATCAAAGCTCACCCATCGAACTACTTTAAATGGATATATTTCCGGAAGATTTAATAAATCGCATTGTGTTTCAGACAAACCTGTACTGCACCCAAAGCTACAGGGAGGTAGTAACTTGTTCCAACTACAAATAATGAAGTTAAATTTTTTCTAGGGATAAACATTTTGATGGGCATAAAACGTTTTACCAAGTTATAGGGACTACGGGAAAGTGCAGATCCGCAATACGAGACCCATTCATCTCTTTGCTATGACCGTCAATAGGTTTGGAGGGTTTTTTTGAATAATTTACACCTGAACGATAATACCAATATGCCAAACAGACAAGACCCAGCCTATGACAAGTTATTCAAAATCCGCCCTTTTTTAGACACTCTCTCCAGAACATTTTTGGAGAGGCTCCCAAACCCAAAAGGGAAATTCCAGTCTGTGATGAGTCAATGATCAGATTCAAGGGGCGTTAAAACTCTCAAGCAGTATATGCCTCTAAAACCAGTAAAAAAGGGGTTATAAAGTGTGGGTAAGAGCAGACGAATCTGGCTTTATATGTGAATTCCAAATTTACACCGGAAAGATTACGGGTTTGGAAGAGCGGAGAAACCCCTAGGAGAAAGAGTCGTAACGAGATCTTACCGAAAAAATAGTGGGAGAAAATCATAAGGTTTACTTCGATAATTTCTTTTCTTCGATGGATCTGCTGAAGGTTTTACAAAGCCAAAAAATCCAAGCCTGTTGTACAGTGGGGAAAAGATCGCGTCAATTTGCCAAAATTTTCAATAAAGACCAAACATGAGAAGAGGAGACAGTGATGTAAGGTGTACTCTGGCTGGCCTAGTATGTGGTCAAGTGATGGATAAAAAGCCAGTTGTCTTTGCATCGAACTACCACGATCCCAATGAAAAGTCTTCAGTCAAAAGAAAATTAAAAAATGGAAAAAAGTAGATGTACCGTCCCACTAAAATTAGTAAGTGATTACAACAGCATATGGGGTATGTTGACAAGGCCGATCAACTCAAAAAATGTACCAAATAGACAGAAAGTAGAAAGTGGTGGCATAGGATTTCTTTCACTTCTTGGATGTGTGTATTGTAAATTCATACATAATGTTTTCGCAGCAAAGTGAAGGAGCCACTTTTATCTCTGAAACAGTTTAGGATCAACTTATCACAAAGCTTTATGTCCAAAAGGACAAGACTAGAAATGGAAAACGGGAGAAAGAAGAAAAATACCATGTCCAGTTTTCAAGAAAAATATTTTTCCCCAGAAATCAGAAGCGTGAAATGTGCACCTACCTAACATATGAGTAAGAGAAGATGCGCCAACTGCAGCACAAAGGAGAATCCTCATCGTTCTTTTTGGGGTTGTAAAGCGTGTGATGTTGCGTTGTGTTTGACTCAGAAAGAAACTGCTTTCTGAAATACCATTCTGCTAGTACAAGAAAAAAAGTTTGAATCTGCAACAATGCATCCCCCAAAAGTACATATTTTTTTCAATAAATTGATGTTTTTTTC
>NW_025790713.1:0-30788 GCF_021130785.1 Homalodisca vitripennis
TTTCGAAAATTAAACGGAAAACCCGATTAAAAAATTTTTCCCCGTGTACCTTTTTCTATTTATTTAGATTCTTGGCTATGTTTAGCAAATTTATTTCACACGAGGGTAGAACATATGTTTTCATCAATGAAAATGGCTGCGGGGTAGAGCTATAGACTGTAAATCATAGATTTCGCTTCATTTCTACGTGTCGAGTTTGCAAGTGGTGCGTATCTATTTACAGTACAATGCTGAGTATATGTGAAGCATTTTCACCAGGAAGGTTGGCTTATTTCCTATTCTCTCTGTCTTTCAGTATGAAAAAATATCTCGAAAGAATTGAACAAGAGTCTAAAAATTTTTCATAAACATTCAACAAGGCGTAAGTTACGCGACACATGGCGTGGTTTACCCTATATTATAAAAACAAATTTGCTGTAGTCTTTAAGAAAATATATTATACCAATGATTTCACGAATAAAGAAGAGATAACAAATTTAATATAGATAATTTATAAACATTGGAAAAATAAGTTTTGATAGGGAACGCTTTGTAAACATGAGGACAAACCTAACTTTCTGATATGACTAAATTCCTTCAATTCTAATAATCCGTGGTAACGTATTTATCTGAAACAATGAGAGAATATTAAAAGCCTACAGAAACAAGGTTAGCTCTAAATGTGTAATAGATAAGAAAAATTACCACTACGTATTTGGAAACTGTCAGAATTGGACATATACATATGCTATTGAGGTTTCTAGTCCTCTGAAATTGAACTGACGATTGAAAATGAAATAATCAGCTCAATGTGATAAAATTAGTTGACAAAATGTTGCAATGTTAGTAAATAACATTAATAAACTTATCTAATTTGGCTGTTTGATACTTAGCAGAAAAGCTATTTAATCAACTTAATCGTTCAACACTTCCTGTGCGAAAATTGTACTTTTGTCTTATAACTTTAAAAAACTATATCAGAACCTTCTATCACTTTTGTTTTTCTTTGATTTTCTGATAAATGAAAACTTTAAAAATATTGGTAAAAAACGAATTAAAAAAAAGATAAAATTGTAATTTTCTTTTTATTTGTGTTAGAGGTTTCATTAAATTTTATTTAGATCAAAGTAAGTGTATTAAAAGTAGTTATCAAACACTAAAGAGTATATCAACCAAAAAAGTCAAACTGTATCAAAACCCAAAAAGTAATAAAATCATTTAAAAAAATCAAAAAAAACAGAAGGTGAAGGCTTCATTGCAAATACGTTCCGCTGCATTAACAGAATCAAAGGGGAGCTTTATTTGGATACAGTGAGTCAATACAATCTAATGCTATTTGTAAAAGATGGGTTGCTCAATTATTATGCATGGACATCGATATTACCCAGGAATTATTGGAATGAAACTCATATTCTATTATAAATAAAAAATACCTTTTTCCCGTAGATATAAATAGAGTATTACGTAACAACGGAATTAATTTCATGTACGACAAATATTTTTCTGATTTTGTTTGTGGGATTCCTTAAAGTTCTCATAATGGTACAAGCGATGGAACCTTCAATTAAAATTGGTTTTAAACGTGGATTTTACTCAAGATATTTTATTCTCATGTAACATTTTATTGTAAAAAACTATTTAAAATATTTTATAAACCTGTATTCCTGCATGATCAAAATTTTTAAATTTATTTTTTATTTTCTGACGTTTTTGAAAAAAACCCAGGGCGAAAACCCCATACAAAAAAAGGGGCCCCAACGTACTTTGTTAAAATTTGGTTCAGAGATGTGAATTTCGAAGAAGAAAGAAATTAAATTTTTTTGTGTCAACCGGGCCCTTCTGAAATTTAGCTTTTAGAGAGGGGAATTCTCGTGGGGAAAACACTGATGCATTATTTACCAAACATACTCAAAGTTGTGTGTTTTGTAGTTTCAATGAAAAATTAAAAATTTTCCCAATTATCTTATTCAATTTCCCCCTTAAAAAATTTTTTTGTAATGATATGGGTATCGTATGTTTATAAAATACGAAAAAAAAAACTTAATTTATTAATATTTTGCATCGGGAATGGTAGTGCTGGGGGAAATTTTTTGGTTTGCATATAAATGAAAGGGAAATTTAAATTATTTTTAATAAAAACACCCTTTTTAAAAGAGAAAATGTATGTATTTCTGCGATTAAATAAACGGACCCCCTTTTTAATTTAAAATGTATTAAAAAAAAAATAATGTAAAAAGCACTTTTTTTACCATAGATCGTTTAAAAACCCAAAGTTTAAAAAACCCCTCAAAATGAAAATTGAGAACGGGAATCAAACAAAATGGGAAAATTTTAAAAGGGGTTTAAAAAATTAAAAAAAATTAAAGAAGCAAATTTAATTAAAAAAAAAGGTACTCCTGAAATATTTTTTAAGGGACGGACAGACATACGGCCCGATTACGGCCTTTTTTTAAAAGAAGGTTTCCCGCCCAATTTGGTAAACTAATAAAAACTAGGGTTTTTTTTTTCCCAAAAAACTTCTATTTAAACAACAGCTGATGTAAAATTTGCAGAAAAAGAATATCTATAAAAAGGAAAAATAAATACATTATTTAAAAAAATTTAAAGGGGGAGGGGAATGCACTTTTTTTAGGGGCAATGCTATTTAAAATGGGAAATTCAGCATGTAGTTGGGTCCCCAATTAATTTAAAAAAACTTTTTCAACATTTTGCCTGAAATTTTTTACTATCAAATAATAGAAATAAAATACCCCAAACTGTACTATTTTTAGAAGAATGAGTAAAAATAAAAAAATCGAATCATTTTTTAAAAAACTGTAAAAAAAAAAAAAAATAATTTTGAAATTTTAATTTTTTTATTTTTTTTAACTCTTTTAAATTAAAAGTATAAAAAAAACAATTCTAAAAACAAAATTTTTCCCTAAAAATGAAAATTCAAAAACCCCAAAAAAAAAAAAAAGGGTTTTGGGGGATAAAGTTTTTTCAAAAGAAAATGGTACCAAAACTTTTTTTTTAAAAAAAAGGGTTTTCCGGAAATCAGGGGGAATAAAGATAAATTTTTACCTTAAAACTCCCCCTTTGAGTAGTTTTCATCATGCTTTATTTTCCCCTTTTTGCCTTTTTAAGCATCTTCTTTTACCCTGTTTTCCCTTTGGTTTGCTCCTCTGCTTCTTTTTTCGTTTTTTATAATTCAAATTTTTTAATCAAGGGTTTTGTAACCCTTTCAATCAAAAATTTTTGCCGGGTTTTTTAAGTTGTAGCCCTTTGAATACTTTAATTTTTTTACCACGCACCCTTTCATTAAAACAAAAGGCAGAAATCTGTCCACCAAGCTTTAAAGTTTTTTAGGCCCCCACAAAACCTTTTTTTTTAGGAATTTTTTTCCCAAATGAAATGCATTAAAGCTTTAAATTTGGGTTTTAAATTTGTCCGTGAACCCACCAAACCAAAATTCTGCCTAAAGCCCAAATTTTTAAAAATAGGGGTTTTTTAATTGCTAAAAATAACGGGGCTCGGGGGCAAATTTTTTTTAATGTCTATTTTTGAGTGAGTATTCCCTTAGAACACATTTATTTGGTAAATTCACCAAGAAATTAGGGCTTTAGGGAAAAGGGGTTATGCTTTTTGGGTTTTCATCGGTAAAATAACGGGGGGGAAGAAAGTGGCCCATAAAGCTTTTTTTCATGTCTCCCTGTACTACCTAAATTATTCCAAATAGCTAATCCATAGAAACCCTGAAGCTTATCTATATGTCCATCATTTAAATCTTCCCTTACCCCCCAAAGGGCCTTTCCATCGCTAAGCTTTTTTCCTTCTTTTTTTATGCGTACTTCCTTTCCCCCTACAACCGAACCTTTTTTGGTACATGGCCTAACACATTAAAATTTTGGAAATTTTTTTACCTCAGGGCCATAAGGTTCACTTTCAAATGCGGGCCCATGAAAACCCTTGGAGCCCCCAAACTCCAAGGAAATTTTTTTAAACCTAACTCCTAATTTTAGCCCTCAGCCCCCTTGCAAAAAAAAATTTTAAAGCACCTTAAACCCCCCATGCCTCCCGGGTCCTACTTTAGTTGCAGTTAAATTTAGGGCTATGTGATGTTTTTTTTTCAGGGTTGCTTTTTATATTTCTTGTGGTGTACAAGCTGTGCAAAATTTTGGAAAACACTCAAAATCTAAAATTTTTTTCCAGTTCAAAAGAAGTAACACTTAAAACCGCCCGTTTAGAAAAGGGATGGCCGCGTTTTTTGCCAAAACCCAAACAAAGGGCCCGCTGCGATACCCTTTTCTCCCATCGTTTTCCTCAATAGCTTGTATTGCTGAAATTTCTCAATGACCTTTCCCACATCCCCCCCGGGTGGCAGCTGACAAAAAGGCTTTATATTATATTTAAAAAACCTTACATTAGGGGGAGCAAAATTTCATCACACCCGGAAAACATTCTTGCTGCTGATTGGCCTTTCCCGTTTAAAACTAAAGAAATAGGCAAAAATAAAAATATTTATGTCAAAACAGTTTTCTATAAAAAACTATTCCCAGGGCCTGCTTTTTTTTTTCATCAAAAATTGGAACTTGAATCAAGATTTTATGAGCTAACCCATTAAAAAATGTACGGGTAAAATTTTATCGAAACATTTTCCTTCTTTGTTAAAATTTTTTACATTTGGTAAAACTATTTAAAAGGGGTTAGATAGAAAAGTCCAAAAGTTGAAAATTAAAATTTACCTCACTTTTTAAACAAAATTTTAGATCCTTGGGAACTGATTACTGTTCTTTTTTTCGAACTAGATAATTTCTTAGGCATAGGCCAACTCTCATTTGTTTTTGTGGAAAAATTTAATGCCTAGGCTTAGCAGACTCACCAATTAAAGAGTATCTTTTTCCCTTTTAAAAATTTAAATTGGCTGTATTAAACTTCCAAATTTCAAGGCATGGGAAAGATGAAAGATCACCAAATTTCAAAAAAAAAAAACCCCACAACAGTAAGTAAAACAGAAAACCCTTTTTAAACAAAAAACTGTTTTCACTTTATAAAAAATTTGGGAAAAAAAAAAACAACAATCAAAAACATAACCTAGCAAGAGCTGCTAAGTTTTAAAAAAACACACTTTTCTGCAAAAAAAAAGGGGTCAGTCATATAACTTGGAATTTACCAAAGAGTAACCAAAGACTATAAAAAAATTTTAAAAAAAATTAAAAACCAAACTGAGCATTCTGCTTGTTTTGTGCATCAAGTGATCCCTTTAAACCAGATGAAAAAGCATTTACAAAAGGGAATTTTTTCTTATAGAAAAACATTAAGACATACAAAAAAAATAAAAAACATCAAACTTAATAAAGCAAAAAAAGGAGATTCTTTTTTGTCAAAAAAAAAAATTTTTGGTTTTTTTTTAGCTAAAAAAGTGCATCACTCCCCCATTGCAAACCCCCTTTTTAAAGAAAAATCGAGTTGGTATCCCCTTAATTTTACGAAGTTCTCTCTTCTTTCCAGATAAAAACATCCACAACTCTAATGTACGTGAGTCTAATGTTTTTTTACTCTAAGGTTTAAAAAGTTATTAAAAAGATCTAATATTTCGTTTTTTTTTTTTTGGGGCCTTCCCTTTTTTCCCATTTGGCCGCTGAGGGTTCGGTATACCTTTTCTTAAAATTGCAAAAAAAGCAATCCGATTACATTTTTGGTGTGAACGCAAGAAAAAAAATTAAACAATGTTTTAAGAGTTTTGGGAATTTTTTAAAAGGCTATTGAAAATTTTTTTTACAAATTATATCTAGGGCTGCTACTGCCCCCCAGCCATTCAATTCCATGGGTTATCTCGAATTCTTTTTAAAACAGTAAAAGGGGTTTGGGTTAAAATTGTTTTTAAATTTATTTTTTGCAACGAAAAAAAATATAATAAACACTTTTTGGGTATAATATAAATTTATTCAAAAAGACTTTTTTAACAAATTTAAAATCGACACTTTTTTAAACTGTACTGTGCCTATGGTGGGAAGCCCTTGGAATCAAACATAAATGAGTTGATTTAAGGTTTATTTTCACCTCACTCATAGTGCACCAACTGGAATCTGTTGTTGTTGCAGATTTTACCCCCTGAAATTAGCACCCTTTTTGTCCGAAGAAAACAAAAAAATTCGTAAAAAAAGAAGAAAAAAATGAGCTTTTTTAACCTTCGCCTTCTAAAACCAAAGAAAAAAATTTATTTTCATCGAACATTACACACAATCTAAGGTTTGCCATTTATTCTATTTGCTTTGCGTTTCGGTTCAGTGTGATAAAAAAAAACGGAAAGACAAAACATAATTAAAAAAAAAAATGTATATTGTGCCCGGGAAAAAAAATTTAACAAAGAAAAACTTTATCATTTTTAAAGTTAAACTTTAAAAAAATAAAAAGAAATTTAACATCCAGTAACAACAAAACCAAAACTAAAAATTTATAAACTGAAGATGCAAAACATTTTTTTGGGGCCCTGGGGTTATATCAATATCGTGAAATTTCCAATAACCGATTTTTCCCAACGGCGTGGCAGCGAAATTGGGTAAAAGAAATTGCCCGCTTTAACAACACTTTTACGAGCTCCCCCATTAATAGAGCTTTCAGTATCGAGGGAAAATATTTAAAAGTTTGCTTTCGTTGTAACTGTTTTTTATAGGCCAAAATTTTTGGGATTTACCCCCCTGGAGCTTTTCCCTTTTAAAATTTTGTTATGGGGATAGACTTTAAAAAAGTTTTAAAAATAATCACAAATAAAATTAAAGTCAAACAAATAAAATTTTTTATAACAAAAACATCATTTAAGTTCAACTGCATGTTTTACTGAAATGAGGGTTTTTTTTATTTTTACAAAATTATTAATTACGTTATAAACTTTGGACTTTGGAAAAAATTAAAACAACTCTCCACGTTCGCAAAAGTGGAATTGGGGCCCAAATAAATTAATTTAAAATCAAGAACAAAACATTTTTTTTTTTGGTTTTAAAAAATAAACTGTTATTGCTACAAAATGTAAGATATAAAATAAAAATGATCACAAGTAAATAAACATGGGCTTTAAAGCTCTTTCGTTTAAATTTTCCCCCGTGAACAAACTTTAAACCCTTAGGTAAAGGGAATTTTGTTTTAAAAATTTTTTTAAAAGTTGAATTTATTTTTGTTTTTTAAAAAACCGCATAATTTTTTAGCTAATAACTTTAAAAAAAATTTTTTAATTAGAAAGGCTGTAAAGCTAAATATTTACTCCTGTGAATCAAAATTGAACAAAAAATGAAAATGGGGCAAAAAAACGTAAAAAGAAAAAAAATACTTTTTTAAAAAAGGGATATAAAAAATTATCTTTTCTTTTTTTATAAAATTTTTTTTGTTTCTTTCTTATAATAATGTTAATCAATGCACATTTCCTTATATTGCTCACAAGGAAATTTTTCCTTTTGGTAAAAAGTGGAAGGAAAACAAAATATTAACAAAGATTAAAAACCCAACGAAACATTAAATTAAACCTTATCCCAGTTTTTTGATTGAGGGTGTGGGTCGATATAGTAAAATTTGTTCATCGACTTTGCCCAAAGCTGACTTTCTTGTTGCTTGACGAGCGATTTTTGCCTTCAATAGTATTGCCCCTCTGCTATTGATAACCCGTGGCATTGTAAATTTTGAATCTCACACTCAAGAACTTTTAAACTTTTAAGTTTAAAAAAAAAATCGGGGCCATGTGGTAATGAACAAAACTAAGGGTCGAGTAAAGGGAAAAGATTTGGGTTTAAGACCCAACACATTTAATACATTTTTTATATATAAAAAAGACAAAAAGTAAAATAATAAAATAACATACTTATTATAATGTTTCACAAATCAAATTGTGAAAAATAGATAGAAAAAAAGTGAAATGGGTTATTTTAAACCTTTAATTAAAATTAGGGAAATTTTCGTATAAAAATTTACTTTTTTAATAAAAGTCACTCCAAATGTTTTAAAAAATTTAAAAAAGTTGTTTATAATTGAGAAAACTGACTTTTCTCAAAAAAAATATTTTTTACTTTTAAAACGAAGGCTTTCCGAAAAAAAAACGAAAGTTTCTTTTTCACTAGAAATTTTTTCAGTTTTTTCCAAATATTTTGTTAAAAAAAGGAAATGGAATGGAAGAATGAAAAAAACATAACTTAAACATGAACGAAAATTTTTTTTTTCCCGGGAAACTCCCGATTGAAAGAAAGTATTTTAATAAATATTTATAAAAAAAAGGCCCCCTGTTTTGGGGCCGGGATTCATACTTAGAATTCTCTCTTAAAACCCATGGGGAGATTTTCTGACCTTTACATCACAGGGGCCCTTACTTTTTGTCCATAAGAAGTTTTTTTGGGTCCGAAAATCGTTATTTGTTATTTTTGGGTTAATTTAAACACACGTGAAAATGGGAGTAAGCCAAACAAAAAAAAAAATCAAGAGCCATGGGGTAATGAACATGTTTCACTTTCCCTTTAAATAAAGGGAACATTTTCACTGACATATTCTACCATAAATACGATTTTTTGTAGTTTGAAGAAGCCAAATACTGATTTAAATTTAAAACACGAATACATACATAAAACAACATTTTATTGAAATACGCGTTTATACAATAAAGAAAATTTTTCCTTTATTTTTGCCCCTAAGTTAAATAATCTACTGCATTTTTATTTATAATTAAAATTAAAATATTTCCAGTGAAGGCAAAATTTTAAAATTTAATTATATTTAATTTAACCGTAAAATACCCATATGCAACGGGTTTTTTTTTATTTTAAAAAGGCCCAAGAGGAGGGATTGATCTTTCCCTCGTTACTGGGGAATCAAACCCTCTTTTTTAATGGAGGAACAGGAAAAAATATTTTCTTCCCCTTTAACCATCGCGGCCCGGGGGAAAATTAAAGCTTACAAAGCGAAATATGCGCCCCTTTTGTAACGAAGGGGTTTTAAATTTCCTTTAAAATTTATTTTAGTTTTTTTCCATTTTGTAAAAAATCAAAAAATTTTCATTTTTGAGTTAAAAGTCAAGAGGGTGTATTCGCCCTCTTATTCTTAAGAGCAGAGTTTCTGCTAAACAGGGGGAAAAAAACGGTTGCAAGAAAAAACAAAAGAATCAGCGAAAAAAGAAAGAGGTGAGCTAAGGCACCATCTATCGCTAGGGTTTTCCCCTTATCTGGAATGAACACATGGGCTGTCACAATAAAATCTGGAAAACTTTTTCCGAAAAGGGGAAGGGAAAATACAGGGGTTTTTCTGTAAACAAAATTTCTGGGTTTCAAGGTATAAAAAATGGGACAGAATGGTATACAATACTTTTTATTTGACTTTAAAAAAGGGTATGAATAAAACCATTTTTCCCTATTAGCCTAAACTCCTTTTTTTTTTCTTTTCCAAAAATTTAATCTAAAGTTAAAAAATTTAGAATAATTAATACTTTTTTTTATTAGATATTTTTTAACTTACTTTGGGTTTCCCAATATATAAAACAGCTTTTTTTTCCGGAAGTAAAAATAAGCCATATAACTACAATATATTTAAAAAAAGTAAATAAATGTTTTCTATACATACCTCATTGTTTAAAAAAACTAAACAAAAATTTTAAAACGTAACCATGTGAAAAGTAAAAAAGAAAAAAATTAAAGACAAATTAAAATAAAGAAAAATTTATTAAATATAGTCCAATGTTTTTCCGGGTTTACAAATGGAATTTTTTTATTTCTTTATCCTTACCACTCACGGTAAGTGGGGGTGAATTTTCTAACCAGCATTTAAAACTTGTTCAAAATATTTTTCTATAAAAAGAGTTTTGTATTTTGAAACCCTTCCACCACAATGAAAAAATTTCTGACAAAAAAGCAATCCGAAAACCCCGCACGGGCTGCAAGGGCACAAACCCCGGGGCGGTTATTTTTTGGGGCCCTAGGTCCCCTCCCAGGTTATTTTTTTCTTAAAAACGTCAACTCCAGAACCGTTAAAAAAAAAGCTGAAATCTATGGAAATCGAGACTTTTCTTTTTTTTCCCTTTTTGCAAATATAGTGAAAAGGGTTTCTATTTTGTGAAATCCAGTTTGTGTTTATAAATTTGTCATTGTTTTTTTTTAAACACTTAATAAAATAAAGTTTCACATTCTGGGGGTGGTTTCCCCTATTTTGACAGCATTTTAAAAGTTACAAATTCCGCCCAAATTTTAATTCCAAAAAGGGTTTGGATGGAAAAAAAAAATTTAAGTTTTGGCCCGTAAATTTTTAAAAATTTTTCCCATTTTTTAAAAAAATTTTTTTTCATTATTTAAATTTTAGTTTTGAATTTTGACATCAAAAAATTTTTTCCCTTTTTAAAAACATTTTTTAAACCGGGTTTTTTTAAAAAGGGCCAAAAACATTTCAAATAAAACGTCAACAGAATTAAAATTTTTTTTGCATACCCAAAATAAAAAAAAAAAACCCAATATAAAGAAATTTAAACCGAAATTTTTTACAGTAAATATGTTGAAATGCACATTTTTAAACAGAAACTTTTTGTTAAAATTTTCTATCCAGAAAAAACTGGGGGCACAAAAACCCTTGTACTACTGATTTCTTTTAATTGAACAAGCATTTTTTGGAAATTTTTTAAACTAACCCTTTTTCCTAAAAATTCTAATGGAGAAATAAGTACCCAATGTACAATAGCGCTGAAAAAAATTTAAAAAAACGGGAAAACAGAATCAACTCAAATTTAAATTTTGAAATTGAAATTTAGCGAAAAAGTTCACGGGGATATATAGCCCTTTTCTGTCATTCCTTATCCCTTTATTTTAAATTAATGTTTCCCTTTAACCCCCTTTTGGTCTTTAAACGTTTTTTCAAGGGTGTTTTGAACAAAACTTGAATATTGTAATAATTGAAATTTTAATATTTTTTAGGGGCAAGAAAATTGATTGGGCGCAAACTTTAAATTTTTTTGGATTTAAAATAAACAAAAGCCAATTTTTATACTTTTTACTGCCCCCAACCCTTTTTTTTTTTTCCCCTGAAAACAGAAATTTTTTTTTCTAAAATTTGACTGATAAATGTTTTGGAAAAGGGCCCGTCTTTAAATAAATAATTTTAATACACATTTAAAAATTTTTTCGATTTGTATAAAAAAAAAAATTTGGGTTTTGTAAATGTTTTTGGGAAAACTGAAAGGAATAATAACTAATCATTTAAAAAAGGGTTTTAAAATTTTACTTAAAAACAAAAATTGTAAAAAAAATCTTAGGGAAATGTAAAAATTTTTCCCATTTAAAAATTTTCATTTTATATTTTAAATTTTTGGTTCTGGAATATTTTTCCCAGGATAAAGGCGAAAACGAAAGTTTAACCCTAAATTTAAAAAAATTATACCCCCCCCGGGTTTGAGATCTTAAAAGGGTCAGATATGGGGAAAATGTTCCCAATGCAATGAAAATCGGAACGGGGAAAACCATTTGATTTGAATTATGGTAAAGAAAAAAACCCTAAATCCAAAAAAAATATTAAAAAAAGAGCAGCCTGAGTTTCCTCAAGAAGAACAAACGCGTGAGACAACCGCCCCACGGTGCTTGATGGGGGGAAGAAAAACCAACAATGTCACACTGCTCACATTTTGAAGGTTTTTAAAATTTTTTTTTTTGGTTCTGGCTTGTGCAAGGGGAAAATCTTTAAATAGTCTTTTCTCTTATAAAATGGGGGATTTCTTTTTAAAAACAAGTAACCCCTTGGAAGGGAAAATTTTCATTTTGGAAAAAATTACCCAATATCTTGAACTTTTTCAAACAATACGGAGTTTCTTTTTTTTGGGTCATTAAAAAATTTTTGAACAAAACACCATTTTTTTTTAAAATACTAAAAAAATTTAAAACCCAAATATTCTTTATTTTTCAACTTAGCAAATTCCCAAATCTCTGTGCTCAATTTTTTTTCCCCTTAATTAAAGTAGTTCTAGAGATACACATTTTTTATAAAAAAAACAAAAAGGGGGCCAGTGGCAAAACGACAAAATTTTTCTTTTCTTTTTTT
Source organism: Homalodisca vitripennis (assembly GCF_021130785.1). Taxonomy (NCBI): domain Eukaryota; kingdom Metazoa; phylum Arthropoda; class Insecta; order Hemiptera; family Cicadellidae; genus Homalodisca; species Homalodisca vitripennis. The sequence continues at coordinate 12,007 of NW_025790713.1, forward strand.
TAAATGGATATTTTTTGGGGCTTGAAATGAAGAATAATATCACCAACAAAAGTTTGTGAGCCCCCTTTTGTGAACACCCTAAAATGTAAAAAATTTTGAAGGTACAAAACAAAATAACCGTTTTTGAAGGGGTGTACATAAAATAATTAAAAAGGTTTTGTTTAATCTATTTTTTGCATAAGAAAAATAAAGAAAGAAGAATAGTAAAGAACCAAAGGGACCCCCCAAACGTTTGGGTTTGTTGGGGGGGGAGGGGAGGGGAAACAGTTGAAAAGATTTGTAGATCATATGTTTTTTCAAATCCCGTTTTTGGTTAGCCTTATTATGGGCTTAAAAAATTTTTTTGTATTTGATTTACAGTTAAACCCTATTTTAAAATTGGCCTCATTTTTTAATTTTTGGCCCCCAAAATTTGTTTTGAATCTTAGAAATTTGAAAAGAAAAAATTGTTTGAAACAAATTTTAAACCAAAAAAAATTAATTTTTTTGGGTTAACATAAAAAGGTTTTAATAAACCCGCAATAACCCCCTAGATTTTAGGGAAACTTGCCCAATTTGCATATAAATATATAAAAATATATATTTATAAATATAATAAATTCCTAAAAAAATTTGCAAAAATTTACAATTCCTTTAAATATACATTTTTAAAAGGGGAATTGTAATTTTATCTTTTACTTGGGAATTTTTAAATTTTTTAGAAATTTAATCATATACCCTAATAAATTGAAGATGGAAATTACCAGTTTTTTCCCAAAATTTATTAAAAATAATCAGGGTTTTTGCGTAAAAAAGGCAGGGCTTTTAAAAAAAGGTCAAATTTAAATAATTTTTTTTCCCTTTTTATTTTTACTGGATCCAATACTATGGGTTTGGGGTTTTAAAATAGAAAATAAAAAAGTCACTGCCAATTGTTTTTAAAGCCCCTTTAAAAAAAAACCGTCCCTTTTTCCCCCCACGCTCATAATGGGAACATTCCCAAACCGCTTTCATCTATTAAAAAAGGATATAGTTTCCCCCTTTTGGGTATCTTTCATTAAAATTTTTTTAAACCAATAAACTTCCAACAAGGGTTTTTTACAATAAACCCTTTACAAAATTTTTGAGTTTTTGAATGAAAATTTCTTTCTTTTGTAATTGCTTTTTCTATACAAATTTATGAAATTCAAAAAAAGTGTATACAATAAATTATGATTTTAATACAAAATAAAAGTTAAAAAATTTATTTTGGAAAAATTTTACAGGGGGAAAATAAAAGGTTAAAAATTAACTTCAATCGAATCCAATGTTTCAATTTTTTTACATTTTCCCGTCAGTGAAATGTAATATTTAATATAATATTACACAATATTGATTGTACAAAAAGGAAATTGCTGCCCTTTTTTTTCCCTCCAAAAAAATTTCAATTTCGGGGTTGTATTTTCGACCAAGCAAGAAAAAAAAATGACTATGCCTGGGGTGAGGTAAATTTTTTTCCCATGAAAATTAACTTAATAAAAACACAAACCCCCCTTTTACTGTTATTGCATCACTAGCTTGGTTCTTACATAAAAAAAAGGGGGAATACCCTGCGGTTTTAAAATGTCATATTCATCGATAAAACGGTTTTTTCCTCACATATTGTTTAAAAGGGTAAAAGGGGTTTTTAAAATTGGTTTTTACAAGTACAAATTTTAAAAATTTTTTTTTTCCCTTTTTCTTGATTCCTTTTTTGGGCGGTAATTTAAATGTACTTAAAGGAATTTTGGGGCCCCAAAACGCTAATGGTTACGGTTACCAAACATTTAAAATGGGTTTAAAAAAAAAAAAATAGTACAAAAGTCTTACGGGGGGAATGTCAATTTATTCATTACAAAAACCAAAATTGGGAACACCTTTTTTTTGGGATTACTAAAGGGAATCATGGAAAGTAAAATTTATGAAATTTCTAAGTTAAAAAATTTTTGGAAACCAAAAATTTTTCCCCCAGCGCAAGACTTTTGTTTTAATTATTTTGAAAAAAATTTTTCTTTTGGGAAAAATAATCCCCTTTGGGAACATTCAAAAAAACCCCCAGTTAAAAATAAACTTTTGTGTTGTGAAAAAATATTATCTTTGGGAAACCCAAAAATTTTTTTTAAATTTATAAAAAATTTGACTCAGCAAATAATACTTTTTTCAAAGGATCAAAAGGGCAAGCGCTTTGCCGGGTGTAGATTATACTGACTGTTGACGTTTGCAAAATCAGATAAACAACTGAACTCGGAAAAATTTGGGAAGGGTTTTATCATGAAATCACCCTCAACACGAAATTTTCCTTAACGGTATATCAGAAATATTTTTTCATTAAAATAAGACCAAAAAGATTTAAACCTTAAAAACAGGGTTTTTTTTACATAAAAATTTTTAAACTGAGGAAGTATGTTATTTTTAAAAACCATAGTTTAATTCCCTTTCAGGCTACAGGGCGTTACAAATTCATATGATTGAGTTTTAGTTAAATTCATATAAAAGTGCTTTCCTCTAGCAAAATTTTTTTATGCCCTTTTAAAGCATTTAAAATGCTCAATTTAAAAAATTAAAAATTCACAATTTAAAAATTTAAATTTTTTAATTTAAATTTTACTGAGTGTTACGAAGAAATGTCACTCAAGGTGCTGGGAAAAAATTTTTCAATCTGTCCCCTGTCTACCCCCTTTAATGATAATTTTAAAAAGTAGCGGATCAACTTACATTAAATACTGCAAAAACAAATTTAAAAATAATACTCGTATAAGGGCAGCAAAGTAAAAATAGTTTTTTTAAAGAAGTATGTTGTAAAAATTTTAAAAAAACAGAAAAAAAACCTTTTTGAAAATTTTATTGAAATTTTCCCAATGGTAAAAAAAAAAATTTAAAAATGTTTAAACTTTTATAACCCCCCAACTGCATTTTAAAACTTCATCTCTTTTTTTGGAAAAAACAACTACGGTTTGGGTAAGGGTGCAAGCTCCCTCATTGGGTTTTAGTTTGGGGTTTAAAACGAAACATTTTTTCATTGATGATACAGTTTCCGATAAAGGGAAAAAGAAAAAAACCCCACAGAATAATTAAAATTTGAACAGAAACGAGTTAAAAAAGTTTTCATTTTTTAAATTTTAAAAAAACATGTAACCAAATTAAAAGAGCCATAAATTTGGGCCCCCGAATTCTGCTTGCAAAATCACGAACCCCTGTTTACGAAACCGTGGTGTGGCTTCCCCGCAAAAAACTTATAAAGGGTAGAAAAATTTAAATAGGGGAAAACTACGTGAAATTACTTCAAAAGGGAACATTTAAAAAAAAACCCAAAAAAATTGAGGAAAAAGTAAAATAAATTAAGGATGCCACTGGGGGAGTTCTGTCAAAAGGGAAAATTTGTTATTTAGGTTACGTTAAATTTTTTTAAATTAAAGGAAAATTTTTGCTTTTTGCTTTTTCTCATTTTAAACCCGCCATTTTTTTCTAAGTAATTTTAAAACAGAGTATTTAAGGGAACAAATTTAAAAATTTAAAAATTTAAAAGTATTGCCTGGTGTTAGCGACCTCCAACATTATTTTTGTGCCCCACCTTTTAAAACACTAAAATTTCGAAAAAAACTGACCAATAGAAATGAAATTCAATTTTGGGCAATTTTATCTCGGACAAACAATATTAAATTTGGGCAGCAGGGGGTTTTGGGAAAGACATCCAAAAAATTTTGGGCTTAGCGTTAGCGAACATTTTTAAAATTTTTTGTTTTAAATTAGCGAGTGAAACGAACCCTTAAAGGGAAAAAAATAGTTTTTAAAAGCGCCTACTTTACTTTCTACTGATCTATAGCCCTTTGGGCAAAAAAGGGCTTCAAATAATATGGGCAAAAAAAACTGATGATCTAATATCCAGGGAAATTTTGACTAAGATTACCCAAAATTTTTATATGGGGAAATTATGGGTAACGATAAAATTTTCAAAGTAAATATACTAGAAAAACAAAGGAAAATTACCCTAAGAAATTAAAAAATGCAATATAAAAACCCATTTTTACACAAACCCAAGCCCCAAAACCCAACAACAAAGCTTTTTTTGGGAAACACCTTTGGTTTTCCCCTAAAAATTAATTTCTAAGTATAAAAAGAAAACAGGTCGACTTTTATATTTTTTAAAAAACCAACAAATAACGTTGATTTTGAAAAATTTAAAACATTTTTGTCGGGTTTTAATTTTTAAGTTTCCCTGCATTAAAATTCTTAAAAAAACGAACTGATTTAAAGACGGGGGTTTAAAAAATTCTTTTCTACTCGACGAAAAATAATTTTATATGCCAGACATGTTTCTATAACCGCAAAGCTACAAGATTTTCCCGGAAAAAAGTGGAAGAAACCTAATGTGAAAAAAACCCATGCAATTACCCAAACCTTTTTTACATTCTTGAGTGATTTTCACTCTTCAACACGCTACATAGAGGTAGTCAGTTTCCAATAAAGGAAACGAGAAAAAAACAAAAATAAATCAATTTTGAAGCAAGGTACCCTTTTACGTGGTATGCAATGAACAGTTTATACAAAATTGCGTGCGTTTAAAATAAAAGGGCTGCTCCCCATTGATATTACAAAGTAACACGGATAAAGTTTTCTAAAAGAATTGTAAAATTTAAAAGAAATGTTATTTGGTTTTTTCTATGCCTAAACAAAGAAGAAATTTTTTTAAACAATTTTAAAAAACTTTAAATTTATTAAGTTTGGAAAAACACCCCGTAGGCTAAAATACCCGCATTTCTGTTTCTCTGTCAAAAAAAACTTTTAAAAAAGAATTGAAATTTTTATTTTTCATGAAGCTTTGTTTATTAAATATGAACTCGAATTTTCCCTAATCGTGGGGTTTTTAAAACCAGAAATAAAAAGAAAAGTTGGGAAAGTTTAAAATAATAACAAATGTGGGTTTTTTTTTAAAAAAACACGAAAAAAAATTAAAAGTCGTTTTAGCACAAAATTTAAAATTTAATTTTAATGAACCCAAAAATTTTGAATTTTTTTATTTTTGGGAAATACCCCCATAAATAACAAACAAACAAAAAATTAAAATTCCCTTTTTTAAAACCCTTGGGGAAATTTGGTTTTAGCGTCGTTGCAAACCTAAACGCTAATAGGCTTTTACTATTTTTTTCCGAATGCCCGAGGGTTTTTAAAAAATTTGGGGTTTTTTTGTATAATGTGGTTTTTTTTTCTACATGACCGAAGCCAAAAAAACCATAAAGAACGACAATTAAAAGTTTGCATGCAAAACCTTTTTCGAAACCGTTACCGACATTGGGGCTAAATTTCCTACCATTCACTTTTTTAATTTTTCCTTTTTGCTTTTTTTCCCAAAACTTTGCAAAAATATAAAATTATAAGGAAAAATTTTTACCCAGTAAAATTTTTAAATTTTTTAAATTTTCAGCCTATCGCTAAGTAGGCTGTTTCCCCATTTTCTTTTTTCCTATCTGAGGGTTGTAAAATTTTGGTTTTCGGTATAATGTGTTTTTTGTCTACATGACCGTACGACATCTTTCCCGAAAAGAACTTTAGCAAATTAAAAGTTTGCATGCAACCCCCTTTTCGAAAACCGTTATCCGACATGGGGGCCCATTTCTACCAATTTACTTTTTTTAAATTTGTCCCCCTTTTTTCTTTTTTTCCATACTTGGGGCTCATTAAAAAAATTTAAAAAGGGCATTTTTAATATAAAAATTATTTTTATTACGATGTTTTCCATTTAACTTTTTTATCAATAACAAAATTCAATTTTTTTTAGAAGAACCCCTTTTAAAATAGGGAAAGTCAAAAATAGAAAAAAAACTAAAAATAGGGGTATTTAAAAATTTTTGTGAAAATTTTAATATAGTGAAAATAGATTTTAAAAAAAAAATCATGTTTTATTTAAAATATTAAATATTCTTTGTAAAAAATTGGGCCCTTTCTTTTACATTGTAAATAATTCTAGTCTTAAGTTTTAGGTTAAAGTTTGAAAAAGTTTTGCAGTTTTGGGTTTTTTTTAAATTTTTCAATAAATTTAAAAATTCAAACATTGAAATAATTTAATTTTCGCTTTTAGAAAGGAAAATTATTAAACCCAAAAGGTTTAAAACAGGCCCGAGCTTTAAATTTAATTTTTCCCCCTTTAAAAAAATTTTGTTTTTTTTTTAAATCCCTCCTTTTAAAGTATTTAAACCAAACAAAAGAAAAAAGAGAGATGGGGCGGGCTGAAAGCCATGAAACCCTAAGTTTTAACCCTGTATTTTTGGAGTATAAAACTTTAAATTTTGATTACCTTTTTTTTTTTTTTGTTTTCAAAACAAGTACTTGAAAAAATCAAAAAAATTAATACTCGATCAATAAAAGTAAGGTGGATTTTTCTTGAAAAAAGTTAATTCGCAAAATAGAAAAAAAAGTATTAATTTTAAAATTTAAAGTAAAAAAATTCAAGGCAAAAGAATAACATTGGTTATAAAAAAACTAATTGGGAAAAAAAAAAGTAAATGGTTTTCCCTTAAAATGTTACAATTAAAATACTTTTTTTCCCCAAAAAAAAATGAACTAATATTTAATAATTTTGAACGTATAGCAAAATTTGGGTGGTATTAATACTAAACTTTTTTTTTTTTGAATTAAATTTAAATTTTAATTATTTTAAAAAGCATGACGTTTTTTGTGATAAAAAAAAAACCACAATGTTTTTTTACATTATTTTCTTTACAATTAATTTAAAAATTTAAGAGTTGGGGGTGCAACCTAAGATATTTTGGGGCCCCATAGCAAAAAATTAAAATTTAGGATTTCAAAGGAAAAAAATTGTTTTTTAACGAAAATCATAAACAAAAACAATAAAAAAAGAGAATTTTACTATTTTTTTATCTTTTATAAAATAGAATTTAAAGGAACGTATTTCCCCCAAAAGAAAAATTTACCAACCGTTTGGGGAAACCCTTTTTTAAAAAACCTTTAACAAATTCTTAAAACTTAATTAAAAGATATTTTTTTGGGTTTAAATTTTTTTTCAAATTTTCAAAATTTTTTGTTAGTGGCGTAAAAAAAAACCATTTTTATATAATGATGCCTTTTCCCAAAAACTAATGCGACGAACTAAAAATAAACCCTTTAAAAAAATGCCAAAACAGAAAAAAATAAAATTCCCCCAAAAACTTTAGGAAAAGAACCCAAAAAGATGTTGTTTCGGCTGTTACCATGACGTGGCGCCTCATTTAAAAAATCCCCGCCCTAGCCCCGGAAAATGGGTGGGGGACAATTTCGGTTCTTTCTGCATCCCTCCCTTCACCCCTTTCTAGTTTCCCCTTTGGCTTTTAAATAAAGTTTTTTCCCCGTAAAAAAAACTTTTCCCCATTTTTTTTCCCCCCAAACCCCCCTTCCCCAAAAAAATTAAACCAAGGAAAAAAATTCCCCCTTTTTAAATTAAAAAACCCCGGAAAGGTTTATTAAAGGGAATAACAAACCCAAAAAATATTGGGAACGGGAAAAACTTCCCCTTTAAAACCCAAAAAAATTTTAAACATAAACCCTTTTTTTTAAAAAAACAGCCATCAAACCTCCAACGTAAAACCCCGCCCTTTTAAAAAAAAAGCTAATTTGAAGCTATACAAAATTAAATATAAAAGTACAATTAATTTTTTCAATTTTTTTTAAATCCCCAAAAATAAAAAAAAACACGAAAATTTAGTTAGGTTTTTAAATTTGGGTTTAAAAATCTTTTAAAAAAGTATTAACGGGCCCCACACAGGGTTAGGGGGAAAGAGCAATTCCGTGTTGAGGATGTTTTTTACAATTCCCAAAACCCTTAAATTAACAAAAAGCTGAAAAATTTATCAAGAGTAAAAATTTAACCCGTCCCGTGGGAATATTTAAATCGGGGGACCATGTTTACTTCTTAGGTTTTCCCTTTAATTTCCGCCCCCTACTTTACTAAAGTTAATTCTTCCCTTTATCCCCTTTTCACAACGGTAATTCCCCTACTGCTAGTTTTTTTACTGAAAAACATCGGGTTAAAAAGAAAATGCGAAAAAAGGGGATTAGGGGTCCCCAAACCCCCTCAAACAATAAGGGCTAAACTTTTTTAAAATAAATTGCGTTAAAATTAATTCTTTGATTTGGGTTAAAAAGTTTTAATTTTTTTTAAAATATACTGAGAGCTTTTTCAATAAATAATGTCATGTCCTAAAAAGATTGAATGTGTTTTTTTGTACGGGGAAATAACTATCAACAGTTTTTTTTTAAAATTGATCCATATCTGTAAATTTGGCTTTAAAACTTGAAAAAATAAATTTAAATTTTACTGAAAAACAAATAAAATTTTAATCCATTAAAAATTTTTGCCGTTTTTTAAAAAAAATTTCAATCAAATTTCTAACCGATTACGTCTTTAATTGCTCCTGAATTTTTTGTATTTTTTTTAATCCCTCCCCATTTGACTGTCATCAAAAGTTTTTAAAGTAACTACTGTTTTATATTAACCTTTCTGCTCCTCATCCCCTCAACCTTTGGGTTTTTTAGAAAACTAAGACTAAGCTTGCCAAACACACAAAAATTCTTTTCAAATTTTTAAGTTTTAAAATTTAAAGCACTAAATTTTAAAGTATTTCCGTTTCATGTTACAAGACGGGGTTTTTTAATAGATATAGAGAAGGTAAACCGGGGTCTTCTTGTTGAAGGGAGGCAGGTGCGATGAACATTTTGCCCTGAGCCCGAATACAAAAAGCAAGGATTTTGTCATCAGGGGTTTTTGTCCGCTTTTAAACAGCCCTTTTGGCCGCCGTTCCCGGTCTTTGTTTTTTCCCAAAAGACTTCTTATTAAAAAATCTCTTTGAACAACTTAACCTCCTTTTTCCCTTTTCCAAATATGTTTTAATTTTTGGGGACAAAAAATTTTAATAGTAGTATCAAAATAAAACTAAAAGGGGAAAATTTTAAATTTTAAAAAATAGGAATTTTTTTCAAAACGGTTCTAAAAAGGGTTTGGTTTACCCCCATTTTTTGGGATATACCCGGTTTTTAATTTACTTCCAAAAAAAAAAAAAAACAATGATTAAAGTTTGTATAATTTTAAATTTTAAAACTTTTTTGGGAGGTTTTTTAAAGAAATCTAAAGGTATAATAATGAATAAAAAAATAAAAATTAAAAGGTTTTTTCTAAATTAAAGATTAGAAAAACGCTAAGTTTTAGGTAAAAATTCATGTTTCAATCATAAATTAAAATTCATTAAAGGTTTACAAGTTAAAATTAATTTTAAAAAAATAAAATTTAATTTAAAATACTGCCACAAATACTAAAAAATTTGATAATTGTGTCTAACATTTCCTTGGGTTTAAAAAAATTAGATACACGTACAACTTCTTTCGTGCAAAATGTAAACCCCCCGTCACTACCTCCTGGGTTGGCAACAAATGCCCCATATACAAAAACCGATTTCGCTTAATTTTTGTTAAAAAATTTAGAAAGGTTCTAATAGGGTAGTTTAATCCGTTTTATAAACTCTGAACCAGTTTTTCCCTTCCTTTTTTTCCAATCCTGAATAAAAAATTTTTCATAAAATTTTTCACCAAAAAAACTACCTTCTTAAAATTAATAAAATAACATGAATTTATCATTCAAAAGTTTTATCATTTCCAGGGCTCAGAAAATGTATTTAAACGTCTCCCAAAACCTTAAACTTAATTCCCTATTTTTTAGCTGAAACAAAAATTCCCCCTTTAGTTAAACAAATTGGCTTTGTTCTGGGCATAATCTTACCAAACCACCGGTAAAAGACAGTTTGGGTGCCAAAATACAACATTGGGATTAACAATCCCCTTACAACACCCCCGAGTACCCTGTTTACTTTCGGTTTTAATTTTCTGTTTTTACAGACATGTCCTCCCCAAATTGGGACTTCTATTAATATTAAGCAAATTTTTAATAAAGAAAAATACTTTCACTATTTACCAAGACTTTTAGGGCAAATATATATTATTTTTTGTAGTTTTTAAACTCAAACATTGCTTTTTCCCGCATTTCAAGCATCTCTTTTCCATTGCACCAATTCCCAAAAATGCAGGTATCTTTAAAATTTTTAATAACAAAGTTTGAGCGTTCACTGAATTTGTTTTTTTTTCCATACAAATTTTTTAAATTTGGTATAAGAATGGGTTTAAGGGGGGTCGATACGTACACTCAAAAACCCTCTTAAAAAATGATAATTTTTCAACCCCTTGTGTATAAATTTTCAAAAGATAAATTTTGATTTAAAACAAAATTTAAAAAAAAAAATGAATGAATTTTGGCAAAAAATTTTTTATAAGAAAAGGTAGCTGAAGTCTTTTCTGAAAAAAAACTAAACATATTTTATAAAAAACATAATGGGGAAATGTCCCGTGTGATCGTTTGTGAGTTTTAAACAATCACATAAAAAATCCCGGACCGAATTTTAAGGAAGCTTTTACGTGGCCATTTAAGGTCCTGTTTTTCATACATCCCCAAATGCTGTTTAACTTCAAGAACCTCACAATTTTTCTTTTAAACAGCTAACATTAAATTTTTTGTAAACGTTGAAAATAAAAAAAACACAATCATATGTTTTTAAATTTAAATTTTAAAAACCTTTCTATCCCCAAAAACAAAAAAGGGAAACTTTTAGAAATATACTATAACAGTAAATTTTACAAATATTAACCCTGCAGTGGGTTGATTAAATTTTAGTAAAACGGATTTTAAAAAAAAACATTTTTTTGTAAAAAATTTGCAACAGATCTTTTAAAACTAAATTTTAAATCATTTTCTTAGTTTGTTAAATTTTATTTTTTTTTCTTTGTTTTTTTTTAAAAGAAGTAAGCCTTTTATTCAAACTCCACAATAGAATTTAGATAGTATTAGACATAAAAAAAACTAAAATGGGCCAAAGGGCCCCCTAGGTGTTTTATTGTACCTAAAAAAGACCCCCGAGTCCTGCGTAAAATGTAAAGTATTTTTTTGATCTATGCCCAAAAACAACTTCCCCTTTACAAATTTATAAACCCCCATTATCCTGTAAAACATGGGTATTTTTCCCAAAGAAAAAAAATTAAAGTTTAGGATTCTTCCCCGCAAACTTTTAAAAATTTCCAAATTTTTATTGAAATCATTCATCATGAAATATTGGAGAGAAAATTTGAGTATTTTAATGATTGCCCCACTCATAAAAAAATTTTGGAAAATTCCCCATTTGAGAAACTCTGCAGAAACAGAAAATTTAAAAAAGAATCAGAAAAAATACAATATTTTTTAGTATTTTCCCCCCCTAACTCGGAGTGTTTAGAATTTTCCCCTTTAAAAGTAATAAGTCTCCGTTACTTCATTTGGGAAAATGCTTTTCAAAGCCCCCATTCCGTAAACTGATAGTATAAAAAAAATAAAAGGGTTTTTTGGGACGTTTTTATTGAAAGTTTATTTAAAGGGAACAGTTTAAAATGTAAAATATAAATTCAAGCTGATTTGACTAACGATTTCCCTTTGTATGATAATGGGAAAAATTTGGATGGGTTTTTTGGATAGAGTACGAAAAATTAAAACAAATTTTTATATCAGGTTTTATTTTTTAAAATTGGTGCTATTATTTAAATTTTTATAAAGGGTTTAAGGGGGGGGGGGAAATTTTAAGGGGTTTTTAGGGGGAAAAGGTTTTAAATTTTTGGAAAAAATTTTTTAAGGGGGAAAATTTTTTTGTTTTAGGGGTGGAATTTTTTTGGGGTAAAAATTTGGGATTAAAAAATTTTGTTAAATTAAAAAGGGGGAAAAGGGGGGTTTTGGGGATTTTGGGGGTTTAAAAAGGGGTGGGGATTTTAAATTTAGGGGGAAAAATTGGGATTTTTAAAAGGGGGGTGGGGGGAAAGGGGGGTTTTTGGTGGTTTTTAAAAAGGATTTTTGGTTTTTTAAATTTTTAAGGGTAAAAGGGGGGTATAGTTTTTTAAAAATAAGGGGGGGGTTGTTTTTTTAAAAATAAAAATTTTAAAATTTTTGGGGTAGGGTTTTTATGTATTGGGGGGGTTTTTTTATTGGGTGGGTATTTTTATTAAATTTTTTAAAAAAATTTTTAGGATTAAAAATTTTTGGGGGGGAGGGTAAAAGGGGGGGGTGGGAAAATTTTTTAAGGGGGGTTTTTTTTTTTTTGGGTTAAATAAGGTTTTTGGGAAAAAAAAAAGGGGAAAAATTTTGGGGTTTTGGGGTTTAAAAAAAATTTTTTTGATTGATATTTTTAAATTTTTGTCCCCAATTTTTGGGTTTGGATTTTTTTGAAAAAACTTTTAAATAGGGTTTTAATTAAAAAGCATTATTTTTAAAAACATCTTTTTAAACCCCCGACAAAAGGGGGAAAATTGAAAAAATGATCGTACATTTTTTTTTTTTATTAATCCTTTCTGCAATAAGTCGTTGATGATCCTTGAGGGGGCATCCACAGTCTTTTTCCCTCCTTTTTTTAAAGACTATAAACCCAAATTTAATTTAAATTTTGTCACTCCCCAAAGTTTTTTGTCCCCAAAATTTTTAAAAACCCTAGTATTAACGGGGTAAATAATATAATATATTCTTGTTTGGAAGGGTTCTAAAAATAGACAATACGTAATGCGGGGGCAACGATGCTAACAGTACCCTTTCTAAAGTAAAACTCCTCGTATTTACAGTATGATGTCATTTAAGCTAGAAAATTTTCAAACAAATTTAAAAAATACAAGTTCTACAAATTTTAAAGTAATGCTTAATCTATAAACCCCTAAAAGTAAAAGCGAATACATCGGGTAATACTGTTTTTAAAAAACCTTTTGTGATTCGCTAATTCAGTTTTGTTTTTTTCTATTTAAATTTTGTTAACTAATACATTGTTAAATTAAAATTTTTTTATGCATTTTTTAAAATATACTAAGGGAACCAATTTTGGGGGAAAACAAACAAAGTATCGGGAAATAATTTTAAATAACCAATTTTTGCGCCCCGCCCCGCGCACAACACAAAACACGCCCCACAAAACACAACCCCACACACATTTGTAAAACAACATTTTTTATTGATAAAAACAAACAAATTTTAAAATCTTTTCAAACCCCTTCCCCCTAGGGGAATTTATTAAATTACCCAGTAAATTTTTCCCCGAAATATTTTTTTTAGGGAAGAAAGATCTCGACAATAATTAAAGTTTTTTAAAATTTTTCTGTTAAAAAGGCCAAGTTTTACTTTTAAGGGTGCTCGTTTGGTCAGTAAATCCTTTTTGTTAAGAAATGGCCTCATTATGCTAAACAGCCCCCCCTAAAAACCCCATTAATTTACACCCCTCACGTTAAATACATAATTTAAGGGCGTAATTTTTTTGGGTTAAACTACGTAGGAGACTTTCCCAAATTTCCCCTTTAAAAATGTTTACTTTTTTTAAAAAACAGAATGACTAAAAAAATTGGGACAAATAATAAAAAAATAGAAAATACATTTTTCCTTTTCCACAATAAAAAACGGGGGAAGGGTTAATTTAAATTTAAAATTGAAATTTGTTTGGGGTCTGGTTTTTTTTTAAAATAAAAATTTAAAAAGTGAAAATTTATTGTTAAAAGTTGTTTAAAAAAATTGTTTTGTTCCTTATTATTAGCCCTTGCAAAGTTTTTAAACAAAATATGAATTTCTAATCTGTGAAACTAAATACAAGATATGTGACCGGGAATACAACAAGTACACTCATTACTGTTTTTTAATTTTTTTTAATACAGTCCTTTGGGAAAAATTAAAACCTGTGTTTTAAAGGGAAGGAATTGAAATGACAGCAAATGACCCAACACACACACACACAAAACACACACCACAACACACACACACACACACACACACACACCCACACACACATGCAAAACCCAAATTCAAAGAAATTTTAACAAAGTTTTAAACCCCCAAGAATTTTAAAAGGGGATAAGTTTTGTGGTTTCCGGGTTTGAGTCCCGGCCCAAAAAAGAACTTTTTGAATCAATCTTGGGAAAATTTAAAAACCTAAATAGGAAATATTTGGGAAAACTACAACGTTTTGACGGTATTCCCCACGTTATTTAAACCCCAATTTTGTGGTTGTGGTTGTTTTTTAATAGTTTAACTTTTTAAAAAAACCCCCCTTTGGGCTTTTGGATTTTCCTTTAAATTATTTTTATTTTATTAAAAAAAAAGGTATATATTTTAAAAAATTTTTTAAATTTTTAAAATACATTTTAACTTAAAAAAATAACCTGTTAACATACTAACCCCCTTTTACATATTTAAATTTTGGGCGTTTATAAAAAAGGGTTTTTTATTACCTTATTTTTTGTATTTTTTTATTACAAATTTCCGTTTTAAAATTTTAAAGCTTAAAAAATTTGTGAAAATTTTTTTTTCGTAAGCCTTTTTAAAATTTGATTTTTAAATTTTTTTTTATTAATAAATAGGCTTTCTATCTTTAAATTTGGGGATTTTTATTTTTCTTTTCCCTTTTTTACATTTTCCCTTTAAACAATTTTACAATCGTAAAAATAGAGAAACATTTTTTTTTACAGAGAAGAAAAAGGGGGGCATTATAAAAAAATATGTTTGAAAATCATATTATACAATATATCCTTTATTTTTATGTTCCCCTAAAATGTCTTTCTCTTTCGTAAAATTTTTAAACAAAAAAAGTAAAGTCTTTGTACAACGAAAATACACCCATAAATCAAAAAGTGTTTTTTTTAGCTACATTTTAAATTCCTTAATAATCTTTTAAACAATGCCCTAAAAAATGCAAAAATCCACAAAAGTATAAAAAAACCTTTTTCTTTTTAATTTTAAAACTAACTTTTTATAAAAAGAATAGTACCTTTAGGCTTTTGGGCCTCAAAAAAAAGATTTTTGCAACTAATTTGTAATAAAGTTAGAATTTTAAAAAAAGAATTTAAAACAATTTTTTATAATTTTTAGCAAACAATAATTTTTCAATTTTTAAAAAGGGGAAATATTCACTAAGGGGTAATAATAATTAAGAAAGCATATTTAAAATTTTTTAATTTTATAAAAATATTAAAAAATACAAACTTTAAAATTTTTACATTTATTCAAAACCCCCAATTTAAAGAAAAAATTTTTTTTACTGTGAAAATTTAAAAATTTTAAAATATTTAGGTTTTTAAAATTTAAATTTTTTGGGAAATTTCGATTTGTTATTGAGAAAATTTTACTTATCTATTGTAGTGCAACTATAGTCAATAAAATGATATATAAACTCAATTTAACACTATTTTAAATTTTTATTTTGATTGGGAAAATTTCACAGCAAATTAAATTTTTCATTTAATAAAAGTTATTTCCCTTTGAAACGTCCCCTTAGCGATCAATTTAAAACTGAAGTCCAGGCCCACAACGACTGGGTTTAGGAAAATTAAAGCGCTCAGTTTCCCCAAACCAACCCCCCCCATTGCTCATTTCGCAAAGGGAAAAAAAAAACACATTTTTTACGTTCCCCTTGTTTCTTTAAAAACCCCCGGAAAACGTTTGTTGGTTTTTTATAAGGGATATCAAAAATTTAACAAAAAAAATATTTTTAATAATAATTTTACGGGTTTTTTTAAAACTTTTTTTTAATTTGTTTTAAAAAAAAAATTTTAAAACTTTAAAACACAAAAAAATTTTTAAACAATAAAATTTGTATTTTTTTTTAAAATTTAAACGTTTTTTTTTAGGGTTTATCTGTTAACATTATCAAAACCTTTTTTTTACAGAAAATGAAAATTCCCATTTATAATTTTAAAGTGTAATACATAATTCGAAAAATAAAATTTAAAAATTTGGAAAAATAATACTCAAAATGACTAAATAAAAAAGTAAAACCCCTAAAACCAAAAACACAATTTTTTTAACTGACTTTATTAGTTCCCAAATTTGTTATAAACTAAAACTTTTTTAAAAAATTCCCCGTGTATAATTATCCTATGTAAATGTACTTTTTTTTTTTTAATTTGAACAGGATACATTTAACTAAAATAGGGGCATACTTTTTTAATTTTACAATATTGTAAAAACAGATAAAATAGTATAGTGTTTTTAATAGGAATTGCAAAAATTTTTAAGGCTTGATGTTTTTAAACAACATAAAATAAAAAATATATTTTCTTTAACAAATTATATATTGTTTTCCAGAAATTTAAAGTGTACCTTTTTGAGGGGGAAAAATAAAAAAAATCCCCGGTTTTTTAAAAAAAGCAATACGGTTTTTAAAAGTTTCAACAAATTAAAATTTTAAAAAAGAAGAAGGTTTTTAAGGGGTTTTGGAAAAAATCTGGTTTTTTTATATGGATGGATTGCATTACCCAATAAAGTCCAAAACAGTTTTTTTAAAGCTAAATAACCCAAACCGAATATACATAAACAATTACGTATAAACAAAATTTTAAAGTAAATAAACCCTTTTAAAATAAACCAACAAAACCCTTTTTTTTTAATTTGGGAAATTTTTGCGATCTCAAAATTGTGTGTAATCTTCTTTATAGTAGCTTGAATATTTATAAAAAAAAAATAGGAGGGAATTTGTCAGAAATTTTAAGTAAAATTTCCTGTCTTCTATATTTGTAGCAGATTTTAAAATTTAAAAAAACATTTGGGGAACAAAAATTTTAAAGCTAGTAGGGGAAATTTAAAAAGGAAAATCAGCAGAAACCCCAAAACAAAGTTTCATCAAATCCTAAATACTTTGATTTCCTTACGACCTTTTACATCATGTATCAGGAGTTCTGAAGTAAAAACAAGGAATAACATAAACCGGAAATGTACTTTTACAACAAATTTTATGTATGTTGTATTTACTAAGATTAATGTTATTAAAACAACTGGATTTTTATTTTACTATTTATAGAAATTTGGGATATTTTATAAATCCTGACAATTTTTTCCAAGATGGAATTTTCGTAAGAGGGGTTTTTTTATTTTCTCCAACATAATCCCTAAAATCCAAAACCCCCCAAAAAAAATTTTGTTTAATTTTCAAAATTTAAAAATATTAAAATTTAATTTTTTAAAAATTTTTTTTAAATTTTTTTATAAAGAAATATTTTAAAAAGATAGTTTTTAAATGGGTTTAAAACATTAAAAGGGCTTGTCTTTTGAAAATAGTAAAAAATTATGTTATATAATTATTTTTTTTAGATTTTAGCCTATTAAATTCTAATTATTTATGTAACCTGATGGAGAATCTGGTCACCCTATTATAGAAAACGTCGGATACAGATTAAATTATATATTCAATTGTAATAAAACATTGTTTTTTATTGTATTTGTGTTAATGATTTGAAATGAGAAGAGAAAAAAAACACAAAAACAGTTATGTACTGTTTTTGCTCAACTTTAGAAATATTTAAAGTGCCAATTTGATCCCTAATTTAAATTGTATACTTAGATGGATTAATTTGAACCCCTTTGACAAGTGTTGTACTTAGTGGGTATTTCAAAACAAAAAATAAAAATATATACTTTTCTTAAAACTCTCCAACAATTTCAAACAACGTTTACTCTTACTAATTTCTGTATATCTCTTAAGGCTAGAGGCCGTTAAGTTATACAACTATATTTTTGATCCATCTAAAGTGAAATATTGACAAAACTAATTTTAGATTAATTGAAACATAACGTAATTTTTAATTGTAAAGTAAGTCCACGCTTTTACAGTTATATTTATAAGCGTATAACAATGTTTGTCTTGTCAAGATGGAGTTTTTATTGAAATTTTTTACAAACATTTAGTTATTGTCTGAGCAATGCAAAATCGAGCATCTAATGTGATAACTACCATCATGTGTTTGACACACTCAATATAACGGTGATACAGTTTACAAAAGCTACCTTTCTTCCATCTGAGCGCTTTAATGGTTCAACTTAAATATATGAAGAAATCAATGTCTAACAATCAACAAACTGACAGAAATTCTGTAACTTCTCAAGGGTTTGGCCCACAAAAAGTTGGTAGAATCATATTAAAAGTATGGATGTATAATCGAGTAATACAGGATGAGTCAGATAATGCCTAAAAGTAATAATAGAGAACAGTTTATAATATAATAAATAAAGTAAAATTCAACCTATATAATCACAAAGAATTTATTTAATATTATTTCATCCAATTGGAAAATGAAAATTGAACTTTTGGTTTAAAATCTCAAATTTAACAAAAAAAAACTTGTGATAGGTAGCTCTTTGTTTTAAACTTTATTATATACAAATATTATGTTCAAATTTATTTTCCATAATATTCTACTGACCAAAACGGTGAAAAAATCTATCATAATATAGTTTTAAACAAAACTCCTAAATAAATAAAGATTTAAAAATAAAAGTGGCACTGGAAATTTGTCAAACTGCAATAAATATATTTTAAAGCCATATATCACATGAAATTATTACAAAAATTAACGCACCTCTCAAGAAGAAATACTTAAAAAAAGGAAAATAGGCATGTCAAAAAAATAAATTGGAGATTAATGGAAATTTCCTTCCAAGGAGAGGTGAGAATTAAAGACATTAAAAATCTTTGTTGGCGCTAAACCTTGAGCGGAATAACGAATATCCATTACGAGTTGATTTGTATTCCAGCTGATGAAGAGAACCGATCCCCATTAGCCCAGATCCTGTGGCACGATTCTGTAATGGATTTTGTATCTTCTCTTTAAGATTTATAGCTTCCTTATAATAAGTGAATCTATTAAATAAAAATGTTTTAATATACAGAATTAAATCACAAAACGAATAATTATTCTTGTTGGCTTTCATCGTC
>NW_025790714.1:0-16663 GCF_021130785.1 Homalodisca vitripennis
ACAACTTTTTGGATGTCCGGAAAAAAAAATGCCAACCCATTGGGAGCCCTTTTTGCATTAAATTTATATATTTTTATAAATTATTAATTTACAGTCCCAAAAATAATTACCCCCCAAATTCCCCCTTGCCCTTCCTAAAAAAGAAAAATTTTTGGGGTTTTTTTTTTAACATTAGAAACACTTTTCCCTTAAACCAACCCAAAAAAAATTATTGAATTCTAAAATCTTTTTAAAAAAAACTAAAAGGGAAAAATTTTTTTTATTTATTAAAAAGGTTTTTATAAAACTTATTTTTTTTTAAAAACATTTTTCTTTTTAAAAAAAGTTTTTTCATTTTTTAAAATTTTTAAAAGATTAAAACCCTATTTGGGGGTTTTTTAACATATCATATTTAAAAAATTTTAGAAAAGTTTTTTTATTAAAAAATTTTCCCCAATTAAAATTTTTTTTACGCTTTAAGCAAAAAATTCCGATTTTTAAAAAAAGATTTTAAAAAAAATGTTTTATAATCAGTTCAAATTAATATCAAATCCTAAGTTAAAGGAGGATTATCATTTAAAAAAAGAAGTTCGGAATTGGGTTTATAATATTTACACATGTTTTATATTTGGGGGTTTTTAACAGTCAAAAAAAAAATTTTATTTTTTCAAAATTTTTAAAGTTTTACAAACTTTTTAAATGTTTTGTTTTAGCTTTAAACAAAAATTTTAATTTAATTGCCATAAAAATTTCCTTTATTTCGGTTTTGGTATCTACATTTTTAAAATTTTTCTTTTTATGAAAAAGGAAAAGGGGGTTTTGAGGAAAAATTTAAAACAACATTGACATGTTTAAATTTAATCACCTTAATTTAATTAATTTATTAAAATTTTGGTAAAATTGGGATTCAAGAGGCAAATTAGATTCCAGGTGAATTTTGTTGTTCCCAGGAAATATTAAAGGGAAACTCCCTTTTTCAATTGGTAGTTAGTGTAAACCTTAATTTTTAGTTACAAATAAAATTTCTTATGCTTTACCAAAATTTAAAAACAAATTTGTATAACAAACAAGAAATTTTCAAAAAAGAGAGGACTAATTCAAATCACGCCGTAATTGACCTCCCGTATTGGGAAAGACAAACCCCAAAATTTAAAGGGTTTTGGGGAAAACTTGCCTTTTTACTTCCTTATTTTCCCCAAGAGAATTTTTTTGTTTTGATTTTTTGTTGCGTATTTTAAAAGACAAATATTTTAAAAAATTTAGAATTTTGAAAATAGGTTTGATTTTAAACCAAATAAATAATAAACGTTTAAAAACAAATTTTTCCCATTTTTTTTTTTTTAATTTTTTTTTTAAAAAATTTAGGCCATATGAAATTTATTGTAAATTAAACAAGTTTTTAGGTGCAAATAAATTGATTGGTTTTATAACATGCTTTGAAAATTATTTGTTTTATTATTACATAAAATTTTCTATTTTTTTAGGGTAAATATTAATTAAATTTTTCCATGAATCAGGAAAAAAATAAAAAATAAAAAATAAAAAAAAATGCTCTTTTTATTCCCCTTTTCAGAAGTTAAATTGCACTTCGTTTGCCATTAATAAGTAAGGAAAAAAATTTCAAAGGGAAATTTTCAACTTTCATTTTCAAATAATAAAATTTAGTTAAGTTTAGCCGAATTGGCTTCGTCCCAGCAAATTTTGATCCCATATTAAATCTCGAAAATGTTTTAATAACTTTCCAAAAACTTGATTTATGTAACTTAAAATAAAAACATTTGAGAATTGGGAAATGAGATATGTTTTAAAAATTTCTCAGAAATTAAAACAATTTTATGTTTTAAATTTAATAAGTATGCAAATAAACTTTTAGCTATAACTTTCAAAATAACAAAATCCATTTTTATAATCCAAATGGAATTTAAAACATTTCAGAAAGTTTTAAGTTCTTTTAAGTGTCAGGAATTTTTAATAACCACCCGAAACCCCCTTCCTGATAACCCAAATTTATGCCCACAATTCAAATTTAATTTAAGTAAATGATTATAAGAATTTTTAGTCTTTTTCCCTTAATTTTTTTCAATTTGGAAAAAATTTTTATTAAAAAAACTCCATAGTAAACAAAATTAAATTTAAATATTTTTAAAATAATTTTAAAACCATAAATAATCCTTTTTTGTTCTTAAAAACCTATTTTTTACTTCCAGCCATAAAGTAATTTCTACAAATGTTGAAATTGGGATACTTCAAAAATTTTTTTTTTTAAAGGGGATAACCCCCGTAATTTGGGGGACCCCAAAAAATTTTTTTTAGAAGTCATACATTTTTTAAGTTATGGAAAATTTTTTTTTTTGCATATTAGGTTTGCACTACATGAATTGGTCGTTCACTTAAAAATTGGTTTATAATTGTTGTATTTGGTAATTTGAAGGCCAAAATATACTTTGGATGGAAATTTTACTGATCAATTTAAAGTAAGTTTTAAAAATATTTGATTCATCATGTATTTCCTATCCAAAATTTTTAAACAAATAAAGTTTTAAATATTTTTACGAATAAGTATAAACCTTTTACAACAGTTAAAGGGTTTTAAAATCCTTCAGTCAAATTTGGATTTAAATTTAAGGGTTTTTTTTTAATCCCTTTTCAAAAATTAAATAATTATAGTTATAATTAGCACTTTAAAAATTCATTTTTTATTTTTCCGAAAGGGTTTTTTTGTTTGACGATTAAAAGGTAAGAAAATAAATAAATTTCTTTATTACAAAAGTTTTTTTTTTAGAAACCCCACCTTCTTCTCCGTTTAATTTAAAAACAAAGTTGCCATCAAAAAAGAATTAAACATCAGGGTTAGGTGAATGAAAGTTGAAAAAAAATTTTCAAAAACAACTCAGTGAATAGGGGTTTAAAATATAATAAATTTAAAAATTCTATTATATTTTTACCTCCCTTAAATTTTTTTTCCGTCTTTATTTGGATATTGTTTGGCAGTTTTTACAGCCCTAAGGTAGACGTCGTTAATCGATTTATATAAAATAATTCACCAGGTTCCTGGGTCTTAACTAACAAATCAATTGTTATTTTTAAACATTCAACGTGGATTTTAGAAACTGGGCGGGTTTTTTAGTGGAAATACATATTTTACAGTTGATCATATTTTTTATCCCTGAACCTTTAATGAGTGAGGGGACATTATTTATTGTTGAAAAAAACAAACTCACCACTAGTACTTTTAAAAACAATAGGCCCAAGAAAGGCAATAAACTAGCCAAAACTAATTCATAAACCGTATTTCAATAAAAAGTAAAAAGTTTAGGGGAGTATTAATGGACATAAAATTAATCAAAGTTGGAATAAGTTATTTTATTAATTTCACCTCTAACCCCCAATTGGAATTAATTTTTAAAATTTGCGGACTTAACCTGCTGCTTTTGTGGAATTTTTGGGAATCCCAATTTTTAAACCGGATGTTATCTATTAAAGACTAATTTACAACTATGTATTCATAAATTTAGGAATAATGTGGTTTTATTTTTAAAAATTACTTTAAAATTTACATTCATAATTTAAAAGGATTTTTGTTACCCCCAATTACGGATATCAAGGACTTAGTTAATATCCAATTAATTAAAGTTCCTTCTATATTCATTAAATTACATTGGAATAACCAATTTTGTAAGAGTTAAGGGGTTTATAGAAAGGCTTCTTTCATTAATTCTTTTAACAATTTCATCCAACTTAAAGCATACCCCAGTTTCAGACTATTTCCCTTGCCAAACATTTCCTAAACGATTCGTAAATATGCTCTTAAATCATATCATATATACATCAAAAATTTTCTGTACCGAAGGTTTAAAATTTAAATTTAAAAAAAAGTGAATTTGGGGGGAAATAAAATTGTGAACGTTTAAAATTTTTGTAATTCTTTGGGTTCCCCTAAAATTTTTTTTTTAAAATTTAAATTGGGCATTACGGGGGATAAATCTAAACACGGAGTATATTTAAGCATTTAAAAAATGGCTCAAGGCAAATTTCTACGATGGAAAATTTAATGTTGACAGTTCTTATTTACGCAATTTCTTTAAATAATTTTAAAAACTGAACTTCACTTTTCGCCGTTGGACCAATAAATGTTTAAGTAAAAAATTTATTTGCTTTAAATTTTTTGTTTAAATTTTAAATTAAAAAAATTTTTAAGAGAAAAAACCTTGGGTTTATTTAAAAAATTTTTGGGTAAAAAGGTTCCTTAAAAAAAAAATTGGATTTAAAAAAAATTTGGGGAATTTTAAAACAAATTATTAAATGATTAAACATTTTTTTTAGAATCATTCCCTTCCCCCAAAAAAATTTTTAATTAAAACAAAAAAAGAGAAAGTAAAAAAACCCCATTTTGGAAAAATAAATTTTCAAATTTAAAAACAATTTTTCGGAATAAATGTTTTATTTATAAAATTCTAGAAAATAATAAATTTAAACCCGTTAATTTATTAAAACTTTAAAAAAAAATTTTCAAAAAATTTTATTAGAAAAACAAGATAAGGGATTAAAAAACGGTTTTTTTTTTTAAAAGTTTTTAAAACGGGGAAAAATTTTTTTGGGGGAGGATCATTGTCCAAAAAACCCAAAAAAAGAGTTCTTTCTAAACCCCACATTTTTGGAATATTTTAACGTTCTTAATTGCGTAATATTGGGGGAAAAAGTTCTAATTGGCCCAATATTAATTTTTGCACCCCCCCGTAAACATAGTTAAACAAAACTAAAATTCTGATTTCATATTTCAAACCAAAAACTCATAATTTTTTATGGTTAATTGTATTAAAAATTAGTTTTAAATTTCCATTCTTTAGTTTTTTCCAAAAATAACACGTTAATTTAAAACCCTTTTATTTAAAAATTTAGGCGAAGTTTTGCAAAACAATCCAAAATACTAAATCCCAAAAAATTTCATTATCCGTAATTAATTTAAAAAAGTAGGATAATTATACGAATTTTTGTAGGCGGAAATAAACAAAAAAGGAAATTCCCCCAAACCTTTCCTTTAACCAAACCCCAAAATTTTATTAACGGGGAAACATGACATAAAGTTTTGTAATTTAAATTTTTTGGGGTAAACTTTGATTTTAGCAATATATTTTTTCTGTGCTATTTTTTAAAATATTTTAACGGGAAAAAAAAAATTACATATGGGGGGAAATTTTTCTTAAAACAAAATTGATTCCAAAACTTACGGAGGTTGGGCCGCGGAAACTGTTATTATTTATTTAAAAGTCAATTGTTTTAGGAATTTTTTGGGGCGAAACAACGCGTGTTTTCAATTTCTATTTTGTGCCTGGGATTGTAGAGAATTTCGGCGGCGGAAGTTTCCCCCCGCTGGGTTTTTCCAACTGCAAAAAGGTTTAAATTACTTTGGTTTTTTGTCAAAATTGGCTGAAAAGATTAACTGAGGCCACCAACGAGGGCGGGATCCACTTTTTCAATAACAATTTTTTATCCCCCGGGAAACGATTGTCAACCTCTTTTCAAAACAAATTTGGGGGTTTATTGTTTTACCTGATATTCTTTTTTGGAATTGTTCCTTAAAAATTCACCGTTTTCTGCTAACGCAAAAAAAAAAAAGTTTTACCAAATATCAATAATGGAAAATAAAGGGGTTATAAAAAGAATTCCATTTGACAAATTTCTTAATTTCCTTCCTAATTAATTAAATACCTCTCGTAATTTTATTAAAATTTTATATTGGACTCGTTTGATAATAATTAATATAGGAGCACTTTGTTAAAATTCTAAATTTAAAAAATTTTAACCTACTTTAATTTTTAAAATATAATTTGTTTTATTCTTTTTTTGCTGTTTAATAATGTTTTTAAATTTTTTGCCAAATATTAGATTTATTTAAATTTTTTTAGGCAAAATTGAAACTTTTCCTTATTTAACCCTTGTAAAGAAACCCGGGTCGGACAGGGGCCAAAGGGCCCGGGGCCGACCAAGCCCCTTAAGGAAGGAGAAACCTTTCCCAAAAAGACGTTTTTTAATGTCAAAAAGTAGTTGAACAGATATAAAAAAAAAATAAAATTGTAGGGCAAATATTTAAAAGAGAAAAAAAAAAAAAAAAAAAAAAAACGTTTTACTTCCATTTATAGAGTTTAACATCGTCCATTTTCTCATTACTCCTTTTTTAGTTTTATTGTTAATGATTTTTTTTTCATTTTCCGTTGAAAACCTTTATCAAGAAAAAGGATAGATTTTAATAAAGCTATAGAATGGGAATATCTTTTTTATTAAATTTATATTAAATAATTTAATTATACCTTTCATTTGAAAATTTTATCAAGCGTTAGATTTAAAACAAAAAATTTTCTAAACTAACCCTTTTAACATTTCTTTAACCCAAATTTTTTCGAAAATTAACAGAACCGATACCTTGGTGGGTTATTTTGAATTTTTAAGGAATAAATTTTGAATCATTAATAAATCAAAAATTAATTCGTACTCAATAAAGGGCCTTTTTTAAAAAAAATTTGGGAAAAAATCATACATTTTTATTTTTTTATATAAAATTTTTAATTTTAATAGTTTTTTTTTCCTCTAAATAAAACTTTAATTTATTAAAATTTGGGTTTTTCATGAAAAACCCGCTAAAGGATATTAATTAAAATTCAATTTGGGTTGTAGAAAAAATGCCATTTAAATTAATAAATTTTAAAAAAAATTTTTTTTAATATTTAAAAAAAAATTTTTTTTCAAATTTAAAAAAATGGTTTTCTTCCTACAATAGGAAATAGAATATAATAGTTATTTCCTTAAATAATTAAATTTAAATTTTAAAACCCAAAAATTTTTAATAAAATTTAAAAAAAAAATTTTGAAAAATTAAAATATTTTTTGATTTATTCCAAAATATAAAAAAAACAAAGCCTTAATTGAGGTAACTTCAAAGTTTTTTTTTTTGGATTTATTTTAGGTTACGTAAAATATTTTTCTATGAAAAACAAAATGATTGCCTAACTGTATCGTCTTTAATACAAAAAATTAAGGGAGGAATTGTGGTTATTATTGCCAGAAAGAATTGGGAATTAATTTTATAGGTTTAGATTAGAGTTTCCTTATTTATTAAAAGCGGTAATATTTAATTCCTTAAATAATTAAATTTTGATAAAATATTTTTTTGTGGATAAATTAACAGGGAATTTAATAGTAACCAAATCATCTATTGATCTATTTTAGTCTTGGAAAAGGGGTTTCAGAGGTAAACAATTAAGAATGATAAAAAAAAATAAAAAAAACATTTATCGGTGCAGTCTGTTTTCAAATTTTTTTTTTTTTTTTTTTTTTTTTTTTTTAAATTTAAAAAAAGACCCCACTGGAAACCGACACAAAAAAAATTAAAACCTGTTTATATATTTTTCTGCGGTTTTTTTTGCTGTTTAAATGGTTTTTTTTTTTGGTAAAGGCTGTGTCCCGTTAAAATTCCCGGGAACTTTTTAACCAATTCTTATGGCCCAAAAAAAAAATAATGCAAAATTTTTGAACTTGTATCTTAAAAAAGTTAAACTGCGTTACGTAAACTGATTGATGTGTTTTATTAATCTCAAAATTTTCATAATTTGACAATTTTAAAAACCCCAAAAAGTCCCAAATTATTTTAAATGGTTTATTAAAACCCCTTTTTAAATTTAAAGAGGCTTAACCTTATACCCCATGGAAAAGTTAAAAACTTTGCTCCAATATAATGTTTAAATCTTCTTTAGGGGAGGGTTTTTAATTGTGAAAACTTTTAAAATTGTTATATTTAGAGCTGATTGGAAAGGGGAAATTTTAAAAAATTATAATTCTTCAAATTAAAGTAAACCCGTTGTTAAATTGTTCTTAAACAAGCATGCTTTGGCAAAAAGGAATTTGGCGGATAAAAAAAATGTAGATAAGTGGATGCCGGGGGTACCGGGGTGGTTTGGGGGGGGGGAAGGCCAGTGTGTCGGCTAACACCCAAAAAGTGGAGGCACCACCTCGGGGCCAAACAAGGCGGACCTTCACCCCCTCCCCCGCCGCTCATATTGGTAAGAAGGGACTGTGGGTTCAAAGATTATATATATTTAAAAAAAGGTATTTTCGTTTAAGAGTTCTAAACCAGGGTTTTTATAGTTAAATAAAAAACGGTTAAACAACCCAAACCGTGCCTGTAAATTGTTCCCCAAAAGATATTTAACAGAAATTTTTAATTAAATATTTTTTCAGTTTTCCCGCCTATTAGTTCAATAATGCCCTAATGAATTCTGGTTAATAATAAATTTCCCCCCAAAAATTTAACTTATTCACTGTTAGAAATATGCAAAAAGTATTAAAATGAAATGGGGGTTTTTACAAGTGTCAAACTTTGGTTTAAAAAAATTGTTTTGTTAAAATTGTTGGGCCAAACTCATGAACTTTTACTTTAGATGTTCTCAAGTTTTTATTCTAACTTAATTTATTTATTGGGTTTTTAAAAAGTGAGTTGTGCATTAAAAATTTCCTTTTAATTTTTTAAACACATAAGCAATAATAATAATAACTTACCTATTTCTAATTTTTAAAACTAAAGAGGAAATTTGGAAAATTTTTATCGTTAATATATCCAACAAATTCACAAAGATTTTTTTTTGGTAAATTGACGTTATTTATATTTGAGTATTTTTTATGAATGTAAAAATTTTTAATGAATTTTTATATAATTAGTAACTACGTAACTATTTTCAAAAATATGGCATTTAATGGCAAAGCAGGTATATCCAGTCCCAAAAATTATGTACGGGTCAGGAAAGACATCGGTTACTTAAGTCCCTTGGGAACCTGTTCTTCCGGAGGTTAAGTTAATTAAGTTAATTTAAATTTTTTAAAAACTAAGTTTTTCCTTGAAAAAATTTCCTGTTTTTTTTTTTTTTGTGATTAATTTCATTTCCCGGGGAAAATTTCCCTTCCTTAACTTAATTGCAAAAATTAAAATAGGGTTTTTAGAATTGTAAAAATAAAAAATAATTTTTTGGAATTTTTTTTAAAAATTTTCTAAAAAAATTTTTTTTTTTTGTTTTTTATAATAAAAATTTTGACCTTAAACTTTAGTGGTGGCCCCCTTTTAATGAAATTAATGTTAATGGATTTTAACAAGAAATTAATTGAAACCCTTTTTCTCTTCGTTCTGTCTTTTTTGTTTAGCTTAGATCCCCTTTTTAGAAAAAATTTATTTCCTGAGGGTTTTTTTTAAAAATTTTTTTAACTGGAAAAATTTTAATTTAAAAAATTTCCCCAAACTAATAAAAACTTTTTAATTTTTTTCCAAATTAATTTTCCATGCAATAAAATGGTTTCTAGTAGGAAGAATTTAAGAAAAAAAAATGGTTAAATGAATCATAAGTAGAAGATGTTTACATAATAATTAACAAATTTGGAAAGGAAAATATCGAAAAAAGAATGGTAATTAGTTTAAACTGGGAAAATTGTCCTTTAAGCCGGTAAATAAAATTTTTTAACGGGAAGTGGACATCAGTCAATTAAAAATTAAAGAGCGTTCATAAAGTGCTTTTTCCAGGCCTTCAAAATTACACCCTCATTTATTTATTTTATTTTAAATTTTATATTAATACATAATCCTAAAGGTGTTCAAACCCCCCCCATATAAACCTAAATAAAAAAAATTAAAAAGACTTTCTTAAGGGGGCTATTTAAATTCGGTCACAATTCCCCCAGGAAAGTTACTTTTGGTATACTTTTCCTTTAAAATTTTTACTGTTAACACAAGAACTTAATGAAATTTAAAAGTTAATTCTTAGGTAACATTAAATTTCCAAATGTAAAGAATTATAACAAGGTAGAAATTTTTATTATTATAAAGGGCATGCTTGAATTATTGTTATAAAAATTTTGAGTTTTTTTTTTTTTTTTTGTTTTTATTGAAATTATTTAAACATATTTAAAATTTAATAAAAAGGGGAATTTTTACAATTCAAATTTTTTGGAAGGAAAAAACAGAACAAAAAAATGTTTTTAAATCAAACATAAATTTTTTTTTAACAAAACAAAAAAAGCAAAAAATAAGGAAAAATAAATTTAGTTTTTTTTTTTTAGGACGGAAATTTTTAAAAAAAATTCCCCCCAAAAATTAAAAACCCCCCAAGGGGAATTTTCGGTTTTAATTGATTATTTTTTTGAATGTCTATCCATTGGGTTTTTTTTTAATTTTTTTTTTTAATTAAAAAAAATTTTAAAAAAAAAAAAAAAAAAAAAAAAAAAAAAAAAAAAAAAAAAAAAAAAAAAAAAAAAAAAAAAAAAAAAAAAAAAAAAAAAAAAAAAAAAAAAAAAAAAAAAAAAAAAAAAAAAAAAAAAAAAAAAAAAAAAAAAAAAAAAAAAAAAAAAAAAAAAAAAAAAAAAAAAAAAAAAAAAAAAAAAAAAAAAAAAAAAAAAAAAAAAAAAAAAAAAAAAAAAAAAAAAAAAAAAAAAAAAAAAAAAAAAAAAAAAAAAAAATTTTTTTTTTTTTTTTTTTTTTTTTTTTTTTTTTTTTTTTTTTTTTTTTTTTTTTTTTTTTTTTTTTTTTTTTTTTTTTTTTTTTTTTTTTTTTTTTTTTTTTTTTTTTTTTTTTTTTTTTTTTTTTTTTTTTTTTTTTTTTTTTTTTTTTTTTTTTTTTTTTTTTTTTTTTTTTTTTTTTTTTTTTTTTTTTTTTTTTTTTTTTTTTTTTTTTTTTTTTTTTTTTTTTTTTTTTTTTTTTTTTTTTTTTTTTTTTTTTTTTTTTTTTTTTTTTTTTTTTTTTTATTTAAGGCTGTTAAGTTAAAATAGGATAGTAAAAATTAACATAGTATTGAGGGCTAAAACTCAAAATTCACAAAGCCAAAGAAATACTAATTATTTTTAAACTACTTTAAATTATTTTATTATTCTAAAATTTTACAAAATTTTATTGTTTTAAAATAAATAATTAAAATTTCCTGGTTTAAAACAAAGGGGGTTTACCAATTGACCAACGGGGGGGTTACTCTTTAAATTTTGGGGGGCCCCCAACAAAATGTTCATCCAATATCCTCCCCTCTGGGGTAACAAAAAAACCTTTTTAAAATGTTTGTGGGTTTTATTTCTTCTAAAAAATAAAACTAATTTTCCCCAAAAAGTTTAGAACTAATTTTCTTTAACCGGATTTTAATTATGCCCCATCCATTTCAATTATTCAATTAAAATTATTTAAAGAAACCAGTAAACATTTTAAGAGCAAAATTTTAAAATTTTTAACAAAAAGGGGAGGGGGGAAATTTCAAAAATTTTTGGCCAAAAATTTTTTTGAATTTTTTTTTACAACAGTTACGGGAAAACCCTCAAATTTTTTTGACTTTTAAAAAAAAAAAAGGGTTTTTTAAACTATCGTTTTAAAACCTTAAGCCTTAACTTTTTAAAAACAGTAAAGGGGTTAGTTTTTTTGCCTTTAAAAAAAAATAGGGCTTGTTAAAAACTTCAAAAATCAATTTTCGACGTACTGTAAATTTAAATTATTATTTCCAATTTAATAATTCCCATTATAGTTTCTAATCCCTTGAAATGTTTTAATTAATATAGGATAAAAAAAATGGTTTTTTGCCCCAGAAGGGGAAAATTAATTAGGTGTAAATTATAAAACATAGTAAACTACATATTTAGCCCACACTAAAACCTTTTCCGGGGAAAAATCCAAATTTTAATGAAAAAATATTTTAAGGTATTTACTATACTTTTAAAATTTTAAAAGATTAAAAAAAATAACTTAATTCAGCCTTTGGGGTTTTTTACTTTTTTAAAATAACTAAAATTTTTAAACAGCAATAATAAAAAAAAAAATTAAAAAATTTAAATTAATTTATTCCAAAGAAAATTTTAAAATTAAAAAAATAATTTTTAAATAAAAAATTTTCAATT
The DNA here is from genome assembly GCF_021130785.1 of Homalodisca vitripennis. Taxonomy (NCBI): domain Eukaryota; kingdom Metazoa; phylum Arthropoda; class Insecta; order Hemiptera; family Cicadellidae; genus Homalodisca; species Homalodisca vitripennis. The sequence continues at coordinate 11,884 of NW_025790714.1, forward strand.
AATTTAAAACATTTAATTTAATTTTTAATCATTCTATTATTAAAAAGGGTTTGGACAAAAGGGGTTTTTGTAAAAAACTATTTCCTATATAAACTTTTTATGAGTTTTAAATAATTTTAATTGTAAACTAATGGAAAACCTCGTTTTTTGAATTTCCAAAATTTTGTTAAATGCTCCCTTAAAAATTTTACCCCCAAAAGTGAATGGTTAAAACTTCCAAAAGCATTTCCAAATTGATTATTTTTTTATTTCATTAAAATCTTTTTCCATAAGTTTTAATTCATAAAGCTGAAATTAAATTTGGATAGATTTTTCCGGCTAAAAACATCTTTTAACAAAAAATAAAATTTTTTGAAATAAAGAATGAAATTATTTTAATTGTTAAATGTTGTTAATAGTTTGTAGATTTGAGGGTTTAAAATTTTTATTTTTTTAAAAAAGGAATTTAATCGTAAATTTTCTAAACTCATTTTTAATTAATAAGTTATTAAGTTAATAATGAAAGTCCTAAAGATTTTTAAAATTAAATGTAAAAAAAAAGATAATTTTTATTTCTGTTTAAAATTTGTATATGGGGAAAAAATCTTAATTTTTAAATGAATTTTTTAAAGTAATTTAAATATTTTAAAAATATTAAAATAAAATTAATTAAATAATATAAAAGCCTTAAAATTAAATTGTAAATCACCTTACTTTTTTTTAAGTTATTTTAATATTTTTAAAATTATAAAATTTCAAAACCTGAACTTTATTTTTGAAAAAAATAAAAAACTTAAAAAATTTTAACTGATTTGGAGGAAAATAATGATAAACAGCTAAAGCCTTCCCACCTTTTTTGGGTTTTATTCTTAATTAGGGGTTCGGGAAAAGGGGCTCTGGGCTTCCTTAATTCTTACAAAACTCCCTATAGGTTAATTTATGGGTTTTTACTCCGTTACTAGCATTGAAAGTTAAAAAATTTGAAAAATTTTTTACCTTTTTCTACAAATTAAAAAAAAAGCCTTTTTAAATTCTTTTAAAAACAAAAAGAATTTTAAAACTTGAATATTCAATCTGCATGGGAAAGAAATAATTTTTAAATGTGAATAAATACGTGAATATTTTAAAAACCAATGAAAGATGTAATTTTAAATATTTAAAAAATTTTTTTATAGAAACCAAATTTTAATTTTTTTAAGGGTTATGTAAAATAATTAAGCCCAAATCAGGATTTTTTTGGTTTTGGTTATTTTAATGTGGGTGATGAAATGGGATGGAGAAAAAAGAATAATTTAAAAATAGTAAAGCCATAAAGAAATGGTCATATTAAAAAAGTGTGGATTTTAAAAGATTTTTTTTTTTCGGTTAACCAAATTTTTTACTTTATACGATTTGTCAATTATGATTTAAGATACAATTAAAAATAATTTTGGTTCGTTCAATTTAAAGATGTCGTGATTTATTACTTGACAGGATAAAACATTTTTTGACATATAATTTTATTTAATAAAATTTTTTCTAAAAAAATTTTTTTAATAATTTTCTAAAAAACCAATTAAGGTCATTACAGACAGTCTATATTTATAAATAAAAAATCTGGTAGATTACAATGACTATAAAATTTAAATTAAAAAATAAAAATTTTTATAAATAAAAATAATCTTTTTCCCAAAGCATTCCAAAATTTTTAAAAATTTTTGAAGAAAATAATTTTTATTTTTTTTAAATTTTTCGTTAAATTGAGAAAAATTTTAGAATCTTATTAAAATTTTAAAAGGTTTAAAGGGGGAAAAGGTCAATCAGTGTTTCTAAATATTAAAAAGGGATAAAATCCTTTTATTTAATGAGTAACATACATTAATAGGCTTTGCATTTATTTCCTAATAGAAAGGATTAAACCATTCAATAAAAACCTTACTTGGTTCCCCCCTTTTTTTCCTTTTCTTTAATTTTAATTCTTCAGATGGTTATTTTAATAGATATTTTTCCCATTCCGTTAAAGAAAAAACAACCCCCTTTTTCTTTTGGGGGATACTTTAAAAGGAAAAATAATATATTTTTAAAGCTGGAATTCCACCTTTGAATTATCAAATAAAAGTTTTATTATTTTGGTTTATTGGGGGCTTCGTTTCATTTTCGATAAAAAAAGTTAAAAAGGGTATTTTTTTTCTTGGGTTGAGTCGGGGTCCAAATTTTTTTTCCCCCTTTGTTTTAAAGTTTAACATAACTTTTTATACATAAAAATTTTTTCCCCAAAACCCCAATATTAAGGAAATTTCACACTGAACGGATTTGATTTTAAACATTTTAAATAAAAGAAAATTTTTCCCAATAGGGTTAGAAAAAAAATTTAATCCCAAAGGGCTTGGCATCTGGGTCTAACACAATTTAAACTTCCCCCCGGGAAAAAACCGGTGATAAACCAAAAAGGGGTTCTCCCTTTCCCCAAAATTTTTAAATCAATATTCCCCCGTCTTCCAAAATGCAAAAAATTAAAAATTACAAAACCAAAATTGTCAGGTTATGGCCCCAAATTTACGCGGCCATTGGGTTTTGACTACACCCGGACCTCCTCTTCAGCAAACCATCCCCAAAAACGGGAAAAACCCAACCTAAAAAACTTTCCTCCTCCCTTAAACAGGATGTTAACCCCCCCCCCAATGAACAATACCAAATTTGGCACCCCCCCCAAAATAATAAAACACAAAACACCTTTCAAAACCATTTAAAAAAGGTTTAAAAGGAATTTAATTTAACCCCTAATTTTGTTTTCATTTTCTTAAACCCTTTCATTTTTTTAAAAAACTTTTTTAACCAAAATTCAAAATCCAAATTACTTTTCTTTAACACAAAAATAAAGGATTGGGTTTAAAAATTCCTTTTTTTCAAACGCTCAAAAAAAGCGCACAAACCACCTTTCCTAAAAAGCCAAGAAAATAGCCCACCCAAAGGGCTTTTTACAAACCTTTCTTTTTCTTAATTAACCCCCAACTCATTAAAATTATTTTGAAAAAAAACAATTTTTTAAGGAATATAAAAAAATGTTAACAAAATTTGAAAACTTTACTTTTCTTGTTCTTTTTTTAAATTAAAAGTTGGTTATTTTCATTTTAATATTATTTTAATTTTAAAAAGTTTTTTTTTTAAAAAAAAACAATACCCCAAAATTCGGTCAAAAATATTTATTCCGTAAATTTTTTAAAAAAATTTTTCCCGAACTTTTTAACATTTTAAAAGTAAAAAATTTTTTAAACCCATAAGGTTTTTTTTTTTAAGGTTAAAAAGGTTTTTTTAAAATTTATTTCAAAGATTAATTTTTGAAATAGGGAAAATCCTTTAAAAATGTTACCTTTTTTTCATTACATTATAATAAAATTTTTAATCAAAACCTTAGTAATATTTATTAGTTTTTAAATTTATTTTTAAGAATTTTCTTTTATTTTAAATGGACATAAGAAAATTAATATATCCTCCTTCAGAAATTTAACTTGGGATAGTGTCTATTTTGAATCTGAAAAATTTCCTTTATGGGAAATTTTTTTTCCAATACTTCCCCAAGGGTTATCTAAAAGGTAAGTTATTAAGGAAAGTTTACTAAAAAACACTTCCTAATTCTTAATTCCCTATTTTTAAAGTCTGGGGTAAATTTTTAAAATTTAAAACTTGGAATATTAATTTTTTCGATACCCCAAATTTAAAAATTAAAAAAATTTTAAAAATTAATGAATTTATAAATTTCAATTGAATAATTTAAGTCTGATTTAACAATTAAAATATAAAAAGGGTTTAAATTCACAAATAAAATTAAAAAATTTCTTTCAAGATTAAAATAAAATTAACCTATGTAACTTACCAAAATTTAATTTAAATACTTAAATTAAAAATAAGGGTTTTAAAAATTGTAAAAATTAACAACAAACAAAATTAACTAAAGTTAATTTTTACTTATACTTTGAAAACTAGTGTACAAATTTAACCTAAAAAAAATAAATTAAAATTAATAAAACACAGGATTAACTTAAATACCAAAAATTATTTTTAAAAATACTATTTTAAGAACTATAACGTTCATCATAAAATCCCTCTTATACAAAAAATTGTGAATATAAATGAGAACTTACATGAAGAATTTACCAATTAATTTCCTTAGCTTTTAGTTCCATAACCATTTCCCAGGAAAATTCACAGAATATTTTAATTTAATAATCTTAAATGGGATTTTAAATCGGTAAATTTCAAAACAAAAAATTTAAATTAACCCATATAATATTTTAAAAAAACCTATAAAGAAATCTTTTGTTCTAAAAATAAATCCAAACCCCTTTTCGTATATAAATTACATTTTGGGACCAGTAACCGGAAAAGTTTTTTTTGTTGGGGGGGAACTTAAACTTGGATTTTCTAAAAATTTACAAAACTTATTTTCTTCTTTAAAAAACTTTTTAAATTTCACGTTTTATTTAAATTTTTTAAAATTTTAAAAAAAATTTCTTTTAAAAATCTAAAAAAAGATGTTTAAATTTTTTTAATTTGGGTAAATTTCAGCGGAAAGGAATTATCCCAAAAAACAAAAATTTAAAAAAAAACAAAATTCAAGTATAATTTAAAATTTTAAAACTAAAATTAAAATTTTAAATTTCCCGAGTTGTAGGAAAAATTTAATGTAAACAATAAAATTTTAAAACCGGGAAAAATTTTTTTTTTTAATAAAAATTAAAAAAGGTAATTTTCAAAATTTTTTTAAAAAAAAAAATTTAAAAATTTTACTTCAAAAAAACCTTCCCCCAAAAGGGTTTAAAAA
>NW_025790715.1:0-3300 GCF_021130785.1 Homalodisca vitripennis
TTTAAATAGGTTTCGAAAGTACCCGTAGTATTTTTGAGGGGTTCAGGGTTTAAAAGCAAAAAATTGGGGCACGAAACAATGTTTTTTTAAGTTTGATGTACAAAAAACTTTGTTAAATTGGTAAAAAAATTTCATAAAAATCAACAAAAATTAATGTTTAAAAATTTAATTCTGAGAAAATTGATATAATCAAAGTCTAAAATAAAACAGAAATAAGTACCAAAAATCGATTTTATTCAGTACAATACATTACTAGTTTTAAGCAAAATTAATTCAGGGTTTGGGCCAACCGTACGCACCTTTTTATAATAGATGTTCGAAAATGAGGCCATCATTTTCAATACATTTTGCAGCACGTTTGTGTATTGCTTTTGGGTTTCGTTTCTTAATTTTTCAGGACTTCCCTGTATCTGCACAGCCGAATCCATAATACGGGCAATTAATTCATCACGAGAATTCACTTTTGTCTTTTATACAATGTCTTTCATCCATCCCCAGATGCAATAATTCAATGGAGATAGATCTGGTGATCTTGGTGGCCAAGGGTGAGGCCCTCCACGACCAATCCAGTGTCCAGGAAATTGATGATTTAAGTAACCAGAAACGGCACGTGAAAAGTGGGGAGGTGCTCCGTCATGGAATGCTCATCATTAAGGAACAAACATTTTGTTTTTTTTTATTTTAACTAAATACCGTACGGTATTTCTTTACAGCTAGTAATGTATTGTACTGGGAATAAAATCGATTTTTTGGGGACTTATTTCTGTTTTATTTTAGACTTTGATTATATCAATTTTCTCAGAATTAAATTCTCTACAATTAATGTTTGTTGATTTTATGTTTTTTATTACCAATTTAAAAAAAGTTATTGTACATCAAACTTAAAAAAACATTGTTTCGTGCCCCAATTTTTTGCATTTAAAACCCTGAATCCCTCAAAAACTACTACAGGTACAGTTTCTGAAACCTATTTTATTAGCTTTATCAGGTAAAAATACATAAAAATCCACGATATTTCTTACTTAATTAACCTTTCCAAAAGTTCAGTATGCTTTATTTTACTCTTTACCCAGGAATTCAGGCGAAATCTTTCGCTAGCTGTAACTCGCTAACGAAGCGTTTTTCGGACCTATGTTTATATAACATTTTTTCATTATTTTTACTAGTACAATGTGCTGTAGAAGTGGGGGAGAACTTCATGAATCACCCTGTATATGTGTACTTCTCGTATACACACAAATGTCCCGAGAAACCTATTTACGTCAAAAACAACTGATGAGTTTTAATAACAATGTTTAAATTTATAGTAAAGGTTAGATGTAAAAATTTTTCTTTTCATAACTGCATCAAAGGAGTGACCAAGCACTGCATAGACTACTTAACATTTGCCAGAATATACAGTTAAAAGTATATTTTTTACCAAAACATTTAATTTTCTGATTGGAATATTTTCTTACTCTTGTGCTCAACAACGTACAGAAAAGGTTGAAATAAAAGTGTTATTACTATCTAGCTTCCTCTATGCTTTCACACTATAAATGTTAACAAATTGAAAATATTCATTAAATTAATGAAAACATATGGTTGGGGGTGTCATAAAACAAAAATTTACACAGAAAAGTTAAGGGGAGCCCGAACGCCATTTTAAAAAATAATGTTAACTGTGGGACACATTACTCAAAGACTAAAAGGATATCTAGATGGAACTTTTACATACTTAGAGGACACCTTTTGCTAGGTTGTGGTGAGAGGAGTTTTGAATAAAACCCCAATAATAATATTATTTTAAATTTTTTTTTTTAATTATACTTTATTTTTACAAATTTTATTTAATAAAAAAATCAATATCTCAAAAGTTAGTAACTCAATTTCAAATATGCTCTCTCAGGAAACTAGCTTAAGCCCATATAAAGATTTCCTAAAGTTTCATTGGTCTACCATTAATACTTTTTTACTTATGTGTCTTCAAAATATTAAAAATGCAACTTTCGGAAAAATCAACAAAAACTAAAATAAAATAATATTTTTGCTATTTCCCTCACATTTAGTGCCCTCCACAGCATATGCTGGGTTGTCTGGGTCTTCTCATCTTGGTACTGGTCCTCAAGTCTCCTTTTAAAGCAAGGGGTTCTGCTCTGTCTGATCTTTTTTTTTCCAATTTTTTTCTGCGGCCTTTTCACTTTATGTTTTCGGTATTTGTCTAGGTGATGCATAGCCTCAATGAAGTGCTTACCTAATTGTAGCCCTAGGTGCTCAATTACTTTACATTTGCTTGAAAAGCCATCATTGAAAGACAATACAGCATCTTGGGCACCAAATTTTTTAAAGTTTTGGGAGGCCTAGGAAGGTCCTTTTAGGCACACGGGTCCAAATAAGATTAAATTTAAGGCCTCGTTTTTGGGTTTTGTGTTTTTACCAGCTAAGCATTTTTTTAACAATTCAGGTTAAGAGATCTCTAAATAATGGCTTACTTCTGACATTTTGATTTTAGGAAGGTGAAAGTGCTTGTCGTGGTCATATTCTTTGCCCTCGATAACTGCAATGTTGTACTTACACCACATATCAGGTTTTTTTAGGACAGAGTTCATGACGTGACTCATTGTTACTTGACATGACATGAAAGTAAGTGGCCCAGACTGCTTTTTTCATATCATTCAGGCTGTTACAATTCCCCTTTTTTATAGCTAGGCCAAAAAAAAATCTGAAGCTTTTGAACAGCTAAATCTGTTTAGTCGATTTTTTCCCCGAAAGCGGCTTACCATCAGCAAGCTTTGTGTTCTTTGATTTCGTTTCATGAACGCAATCCCAGTTCCCATTCTTTTTTAATATGCCCTATACCCCAATTTACTTATTTTTTATATCCTCACCATAGGGCCCTATACGAAAAAATAACTAGTAGGACTATAAAAAGTAAAATGATGCTAAACACAAATGTTTTGCAATATCGCTAAAAATTACGTTGCAAGCATACATTCAAAAAATTTTCTATCTAATTTAGAGCTTTATATATATGAAGTGTTATATATCACTGGGAAAAAGGAATTTCTAGAGAAAAAATAATCAATAATAATCAGAAAATGTATTAAAAAAAATTATTTGGCGTTTGGGGTGCCCTTAATAATATACTCGTATTTAACAGGGTCATTCCAAATAAGAATGGGTCCCATTATATTCAAAAAAGGGAAACCCTAAAATGGCCATGTAAAATTTCAGTACAAAACGGTTGATTAGTTTACGGGTGAAATCAAAACAAACAAAGTCACTTTCGCATTTATAATTTTGATTTCATAAATTGACTTT
>NW_025790716.1:0-22810 GCF_021130785.1 Homalodisca vitripennis
ATTTGAACAAAATTTTCCATGTAAATTTTACAAATATTTTTTATTTTGCGCCCAGAAATTAAAATTTTAATCAAAAAATTTCAAGAAACTGTAAAAATATAAAGGATACCCCCTTTTAGAATGCAATACGAACGAACTTAGTGAACTGAAACAAAAATTTGTCCAAATGTACTTTACTAAAAAAGCAACGAGATCTTTATGAAACCTTTATTACTAAAAATTTTTAATAAAAAACCACATCGAAACAGACAAACATCCAAAAAAGGGGGTTCGGATGGACATTTAAAAGCTGAAAACAACAGTTTTGAGCCTTAATAAACCAAATAAAACGCAGGACATATATCATTTGCCAAAGAAAATCAAAGATAAAAGCTGTGAAAATATCAAAAATAAAGATTTTCTGTTTTGTTTATTTATCCGATGCCTATTGAAAAACCTGAAAAGAACTGACGGGAAAAAGCAATACGAGAAATTTGTAAATGACAGATATTTTCAGGTTTCGAGTACCAAGGGTCCAAAAAAGATATAAAATTTTTTGAAAAACGAAGCAGTAAAGCAAAGTATAATTATCCAAAAATTCTTAAAATGTCTATATTTTGATAAAAAAACCAATATTGTTCCTTAAAAATTTCAGAAATTTATGATCCGAGTTAGAAATCGTTTTATTGTATGAAAAACAAGATACAAATCCATTATGTTTTGATAACAGATTTAAAAAACTCTTTTTCTCCATTATCTAAGTGAAAAAAAAAAAAATTTTTCTAAGCAAAGATTTTTTAAGGGCCATTTCTCAAACTGGAGATTTAACAGATCATTTAGAAATTTGCAAGCAACACGAATTTGAAACCCAATTTAAAATGCCGTTCCCCGGGTCAAACAACATCTTTATTAATTTTCAAAAAAAATTTTTTCATCCTTTCTTTTATTGGATTTTTTAAAGCATATTAGAAAAAATTCCGACATGCAAGAACAATCCACAAAGTCGGATTACAACCAAGATTTAGAACACATTCCTTTGGTTTTTTCTCTAAATTTAGTGTCAAATGTGAAAAAAACGCATGTACAAACCTATATGTTATAGAGCAAAAAATGAGAAGATTTGCCAAATGTTCCTGCAAAAATTTTTTGAAAACTTAATAAATTCGAAAAACATAGCTAAAAAATATAAAAACAAAAAATTTAAAAAACCTATGAAATTGACCGAAGAAAAGAATTTGCGTACCAAAAATTCCAGTCTTTGCATATTTGGAATGAGGGTTTTTGATAATCAACAAAAAAAAAGTACGAGGGCATTGTCATTTTAAAAGGTAAATTTTAGGGGGAGCTCATTTTCTTTTTAACTTTTAATCAAAATTTCCTCAAAAAATTTCCCTTTTTTGCCACAATAGTCAAATTTTCGATACCCCATTTTAAAAAAAAATTTGGGAAAACTTGGTAATGTTGATTTTTATCGCAAACCAGATGAGAAATATATAAATTATTTATAAATTCAGGGTATGGGGATAGTTTGAAGAAGATAAACCAAGAAAATTTTATCAAGTTTTTTTTTTGTAGATACGTTTAATTTATGGCACTCTTAGAAAATTAGCTAAAAACCTCAAAAAAGATGATTTCAAACATAAAAAATAAATTTTATACAAGAGGGTCTAACGCAATTCTAGAAGACAAACCAAATGACGAAGAAGAAATCTTTAAAATTCTATTGGAAAAGCAATTTTCCTTTACAAATTTTATCGACAGTATTAAAAAACTTATTACCAGAAGAATTGAAATTCAAGTTTTTTATCATTTTTAAAGACAGAGCATATCTAGAAAGTTTTTCAACCCACAAATGAAAAAAAAAAATTTAAAAGTAAAAAATCTAGGAAATAAATCCGATCTCTATAACATTCAAGTGTTCATTTCTCGCTGATACTTTTAAAATTTTTTGGAATATTTGTTTGAATTGCTATAACTTGATCCGCACACTTTTAACAGCTCCCAGTCTCGCATGGGGGTGCATGTTAAAATTAAAAGAAGAAAAGAATTACAATTAATTATTTATAATATGTATTTGATGATCGAAAAAGGGATTCCCCCGGGGGCATTTTTCAATGTATTAAACGATATTGAAAGCAAATAACAAATATTTAAAAGATTTTGATAAGACAAAGCCCGAAAACTATTTGTTTTCTTGAGCTAATAACCTTTTTGGGGATGGCCAATGCCAAAACCAATAAAAAAATCAAGTGGAAGGTCCTAAAACTATACAACAGCAGAAGGAAAGAAACAATTTTGGAACTCACCGGCGACGAAAATTATGGCTATATCCAAGTTGATCTTTGGGTATTTCCCAACGAAATTTACACGAACATCACAAGGATTTACCTCTTGCTCCAGAACATTTTTAAAAAAAAAACTTTTCACAACCTACTGGATAAAACTGAATACGTTTTTTCATTCGAGAAATTTGAAGTTCTATTGGAACAAGGTATGATTTTGAAACTGTGAATAAAAAGTTATTGCAATTTTGATCAGAAGCCTTTTATGAAAGAATACTTGATTTTAACACAAAAATGAGAACCAAAACTACAAGCGACTTTGAAAAAGGGCTTTTACAAGTTTTAAAAACAACCTGTTTTGGAAAAAGTATGGGGAAAAAGTGGAAATGTTTTTGGAAAATTAAGCTTGGAAATGAAGAATTTTTCAAAAAACAAACTAAGAAAACAAATTTTTAAAAGTTTAAAACCTCTTTTTCGACAACGTATAGCGAGTCACATGTATAAACAAAAGGTTAAATTTAACAAACCGATTTACAAGGTTTTTCAGTTCTCGACCTCTCAAAATTGCAAATGTACAGTTTTATTCAACAAATTAAAGAATTTGATCCAGTTTTGAATCTGTGTTACAGGATACAGACAGTTATTTTCTAGAATTGAAACAGATCCTTTTAAAATTATTTAAAAAAAATATAGATACTTTGATACAAGTGATTATCCAAAAATCATGAATGTTTCACTACTAAAAAAAGAAGGTAAAAAGGGGAAAATTTAAAGATGAGTTAAAAACGAAGTTTTTTGAAGAAATTTTTGGTTTAAGGTCTAAGAACCCCGTACTTTCAGATAAAAACCCTTAGGGGTAAAAAGGGAAATTTAAAAGAAGCGTTTAAATAAAACAAAAATATCGAAAACTTGAAGAGATGTTTGTTTCGAAATAAAGAAAAATTTGGAGTGAAAATCATCAAAAGTTTTAAAAATAGTTGTACCTGTTACCCTAAACAAGCTGGGACTGAACCTAAAGATGATAAAGAATTTTCCTAGAAAAAAAGATCGATACGTACCATAGGCATAAAAATAAGCAAAATCTGATATTTGACAAATTAAATAAACTTTTTGGGAAAATTTGATATGAAAAAGGGAAAATGATTTGATTCACTGCCACAAAGCAAGAAAAAAAAAACGAAAAATATAATTCTAAAATCGTTTAAACCAAAAAAGGATTGTATAGAATTTCTGCAAAATGTTCAAAATTAAACAAACAAGAGTAATTTATAAAGAACCCCAACCAAAACCGTTAAGCAAGAATTGAAGATAAAGAAAAATAGAGATTGAAGCTGAAAATTCCCTGCCCAGTACGAAAAAATTTAAAAAGAGAAAAATTTAACATTGGAATTGACGATTTATGGGCACAGATTAGTTTAAAAGTCAACTATTTAGATCAAAATGAGGATTTAAGTACATGTTAAAAGTTATTGATATTTTCCTCAAAATATGCTTGCAAGAGCATCAAAAAAAAAAAAGGGCAAGGAATTTCAAAAGCTTTCGAAGAAATAGTAAAAGATGCAAAAGGACAATCACAAACCCCCTAACCTACTTCATACAGAAAAGGGGTTTAGAGTTTAAAAATAAAAAATTTTAACGATGTTTTGAGGAAATACAAATTAAAATTTATCATATGAAAACAAGAGAAATCAAGTATTGAAGAGATATAACAAACTCAAAAGAAGAAGAAAGTAATTTTTGAGATCAATAAAAAACTTTAAAGGATCGATATTCTTCAAGAAATCGAAAAAATATAACGATACTGTTCACAGCACAATCAAAATGAAGCCAAAAGACGTAATAAGGAGCCGAAAAGGATTATTAGAGACATTTTCGAGTATGTTCCACCGAAATTCACACGAAAACTAAATTTAAAGTCGATGATCATGTAAGAATTTTTAGTAAAAAAAAAACATTTTCGAAAAAAATATAAAAACAATTGGTCAAGAAAATCTTTGTGATTTACAAATTAATAACACAGATCCTGTAACTTAAGTAAAAAGTTTTAAAATAATGAAGAAATAACCGAAAGTTTTATGAATAATAAATTGAGAAAGTAAAAGATTTTTCTATAAAATGGGGGCTAAAAAGAAATGTTAAAGGGTGAAAAAATTTTTAAAGATTTTGAAGCACAGGGAAAAAAATGTTAAAAAATTTTCAGTTTCTTTGTAAAGATTTGGGTATGTTTTTTAAAAAAAAGGTTCAACGAGATTGCAGTGCACTTAAATTTACATCAAACCGGTCAAAATTTTTTGGCGTTTTTTTCCTAAATATACCGATTTTGGCTCAATATTTTTCTGAACAAACCCTAACAAATCACAATAATTGCAAAAAACATTATTTTTTCGGGTGATTTTATTTAAATTTATTATAAAGAAATTTTTTTTGCATTTCAAACTTGTTTTTCGTCAAAGTTTAAAGTTTTTATCTATTTTTTTAATGTTTTCAGATAATTTTTAAGGGGAATTTTTAATTTGATCGAAAGTAAAAACCTTTGTTTAAACCAAATATTTTTGTTATTTTCCCCAAACCTATACAAAAGGAAAACTTCACTAATTTTTATTACAAAATTGTCAGAAAAAAAAAAAACCCGCTTAAACCGAAAAATAATTTGATTTTCCCTAAGTGATGGGATGTCCAAGAAAAAACTAATTTAAGCTTTCTAAAATAAATTTGAAAGCTTCATTTTCGCAACGTTGTTTTCAAGATGAAAATCTTCTATTTAAATGGAGAAATTTTTAAAGCAAAAAATCAGATAAAACTTCAAACTTTTGAAGAAAATAAGAAGATCAACCAATCAGTTTGTTAAATTGTTGGTTCAATGGATGGGAAAAACAACTTTATTTTGAATTTTACTACAATAGTTGTCCTTATTCCAATTTGTTTTTTTTTAGTAATCTTTAGAACAAGACGCCTAAAAAAAATTACAAGAAAGATTTGAAAATTTGGGGAAAAATTAAACAAAAAAATATCACATTTTTATAATGCTTCTAAAGGACATATTTTCCGAAGCGAATGAAACCCAATTCGTTAATCGTTTTTTGATGATTTTATTTTAGAAAATCAAGACGTTATTAAGGAATATTTCGTAATGCCGTCACAAAAACATATCTGTACTATCTTTCCCAATGCTTTTTTAAAGGTTGATAAACAAAAATTTTTAGAAATAACCGAATAGTTGTTATTTTTAAGCAAGACGATCACTATTCGAGAAAGATTTTTAAAAACAATTTTTGGGATCGAAGAGTTTTAACAACTTTATTTAGTTATGGATAAAATTTTGGGAAAGGGAAAACTCGGATTTTTAACTATTTAACTAACTTTTAAGCCTAAAAAAGGCAAAATATTTGAATAAATTTTCTAATATAATGGGCTTATGGTCTGACAAATCACTGATAAAATATTTTGGGACAATATTTTTATATTTTCTTTAAATTTTTTTTACTTATGAAAATAACAGAAAAACGGTAAATCGTTCACGTTCCCGTTTTTTGTTCCACGTTTTTACGTTCCACGTTCACGTTTTTTTTTTATCGTTTTAAAATTCATTTTAAAAGTCCAGTTAGTTTTTACTTCCACGTTCACGTTTTTTTTAGTTACTTTCCCTTTTTAGTTTCCCGTTCACGTTTTTTTTTGTTTAGTTTAGTTTAGTTACTTAGTTTTTAGTTCCACGTTTTTCGTTTTACGTTAGCACGTTTACGTTCCCGTTCAGTTTTAACTTAGTTAGGGTTTTTAGTTAGAGTTTAAGGGTTTAGTTAGTTTTTTTTTAAGTTAGTTTTTGTTAAATTTAGTTTTACGTTCCACTTCCTTTACTTCCACTTCACGTTTTTTTTTCGTTCCACGTCAGTTTTTTCGTTCCACTTCACGTTTTTTTCGTTTCCCCGTTTTACGTTTACGTTCCCTTCACGTTTTACGTTCCACGTTCACGTTTTTTTTTTCGTTCCCCGTTTACGTTTTACGTTCCCCGTTCACTTTTTTTCTTCCCCGTTCACGTTTTTTACGCCACGTTCACGTTTTACTTCCACTTTACGTTTTTTACGTTTTCCACGTTCCCCGTTTTACTTCCACTTCAAAAGTTTCCCTAAATAAATGGCGAACGAACTTCTGAAGAAGCGAAAAAAAAATTTATCAAATCGAAAAGAAATTAATCAAAGAATTAAAGAACAATTCGAATGGTGAAGAAAACAAGAACTTATTTAAAAAAATTTAACAACCGTAACTTCGCAAAAAAAAATGTTGAGGGCAAAATTGAAAATTTTTTAACGATAATCAAAAAATTTAATAATTTGGTTCCATTGTACGACAAAATTTTCCGATATTTCGTTCCCGAATCGAAGTAAAGAGTTTTGAATTGCCAAATTACCCTTTCAAAACCCTTTAACCCGAATCATTTAAGACTCACCCAAATTAAACCCAAAAAGTCCCGGGAAAGACGGGTATATAATTGGGAAATTGGTAAAAAATTTCTTCCTAAGCAAAGGGTGAAAATTTTGGTTTTTATTGGGACAGAAAAAAAACAGTTTTAGATTGGAAATTTGCCCTGAATTTTTGGGATAATGATATCAATTAATGAAAAAACTAAAGGAACTCAAGGTTTATGGGGGATTATTAACAGGGACTGATGTTCCAAAAAAACGGTTTATATTCTGGGAAAACTTAAAAATATCTGAAAAATTTTTTGGAAATCTGATTCAATTTACAAAAATAATGACCATCAAATAAAAACCAAAGCAAGTAAAAGGTAAAAAAATCTCAATTTATTAAACCCCAAATTTTGGGAAAAAAGAATCGAAGGATCAGGTAGAAAATACATGATAATAAGATTGAAAACAGATAATCGACGTTGACAAAACTCATGGAATTATTAAATTTTTTTATGCTCAAAAAAGGGTGGGAAAAAACAATTTTTTTGAACAAAAGGCGTTTAAAGATTTTATTTCGAACAAACAAAATAAATGATTGAAAAACCGAGGGAATTAAATATTTAAAACGAGTTTTGCCGGCAATAATTCCCCTATGATTGGGGGTAGGGGACTTTTGAATGATTTTAAAACAACATTTTACCTTTTTTTTTCACTACCAAACTTTTTAGACGGGGCCGGCCAAAACTCGAAAAAAGACAAAAAGGGGAATCCTGGTATAAAAAATTAGACAAGCTCTAGGAAAACCGATATTTTTTTAGCAAAACATAGAACACAAATCCAACAAACAATAAAGTTTTCAAGAAAGGCAATGGATAATTTTTAATAAAAAGATCTGTTTGGGGAAAAGATTTTTTTGCGCTTCCAACAGCTGGACAATGTTTTTGAAGGAAAACAGAATGGGAATCGAAGAGAACTTAAAATTTTTAACTAATAAATGGAGGAAAAGTAAATTTCAGAAAAAACCGAAAGAAAAAAAAAATCCGCTTTTAAAAAAAAATCCCCTTAGTATTCAATTTAAAATAGATCAACTAAAAAATGGCGAAGAAAATATTTTTTTAAAAAATAGACAATCAATAAAATCGAAAAAATAAAAAAAAACAATAAAAAGGGAACCAGAATAGAATTTTTTTATAACATTGAAAAAACTTTAAAATGGTGGGGCTTTTTAAAATTTATTAATTTGGAGAAAATATTCCAGTTGTTAAAAATGTTGTTCCCTTTTGTTCGAAAGCGCTCCAACTTAAAAAGGGGTGTATATATAACTTTTGGGGCCCTTCCTGGGACAAACCCCCCGAACCCCTTCGGGACAACCGTGGGAGACCGAAACTGGGACAGAAAATTGTTTTGAGGCGACTAAGAGTGTATACGGGTAGTCAAACCCCCGCCGCGCGAATCACCACGCTGTCATCGCTGTCCCGCCAAACCCCGGGGCGACACCCCGCGTTTTTTTTTACCACAATTGTGGGTAGTAGGGTTTTTTGATTTACGACCAACTAAAAAACATGTTTGTAAAGGGGTTTTTCTGGGCAGTTTTGGGTTGTTTTGGGGTACAGGTGATTGTTCTTTGGGAATCTTCGTAAACCCGCTCCGAAGAGGATGTAGTGTTTTCGGGGATTGAATATTTTGTAGCCGTGTGGGACATTTGGGGGAAAAGATGGAGGTTTCTGTCTCCAAAGTTTGGAAGGAACATCAGATTTGACAAGACTTTTGTTACAAATTGCATGTATTCGAGACATAAAACCGGCTCGAGACGGGGGGATTTGAGCAATTACACATTTGAGTTGAAGAAAGACATTCTTTTTTTGTAAGTTTGTTGCTTAAATTTTTTAAAAACCAAAGAGATCACAAAACGGTTTTACCAAAGAAAATTTAAGGGAGAATTAATTGATTTTTTTGTCCCATCTTTAAAGACTTTAAAAACGTTTAAAATTTCACTAAATTTAAAAGTTGTTGTAAACTCTGAAACTCTTTTTAAGTTTTTCAATGGTCCTAACCCCATTTTAAATATCAGTGGGTTTTGGAAAGAAAAGTATTTCCCCCCAAAAAAACTTTTTATGTTCCGGTTTAAGGTTCCAGATAAAATCCACAAAACCATATAATACCTGCGTTTGGATCCAAATGGATGGGGTGTTCAGAGGGAGTCGTACAGACTCATTCCAGTTTTGAGTAATGGCATATTGCGTTTTTTTATATACTTATTTTCAATACAAGTTTTAGATGAAGTTGCTACCTTCAGGGAAGTTTAAAAAACCTCTTTCCATAATTTTTTTTTTTTCGTTGTTAAATTTTTTCGCATGAGGTATATTTTTGCCTTCTAATTCACTCAATTGAACTTTGACAACCACATCATAGGGCTCCACTGCTTTGCTCACTTGCCCAAATTCTCGGGGGTTTTTTCAGTAGGAACTGCCCCAACTTTCACCATTTAGGGTACAGTGGGGACAATCTCATCTATTTTTTATTTTTTCCGATTTTCCAAACATTCCAAAAATTTCCCTTGATTTGGGAAAAATCTTGTAACTTTTGATACATCACTTGCAAGCTAAATTATCCGCAGGAAAAGGGGTCTGAATTGGGTTGATTTGGGTATTGATCCAATTTCAATTTCTTCTCCAAATCTGTTGAAAATAAAACCAGGGTTTTCCAGCTTTTTTATTTTTTTTATACTATAAAATATGTCCCATCCCTCACCACGAACTCGTCGTAGAACCTCCAGGCACAGATGCCACAATAGGGGGATCGCAAACCCCTGAATACGCTCGAGTTATAAACCAACCCTTTTTGGCCCCCAAGTACCTGACTACTTCTATGGAGGATTGACACCCAAAAACAAAATAGAATTTTTTTTCACCACGTTTCACAAACACGCCAGTGAGTACCACCAGAGAAAGTCCCCCAAATTTTTACTTTTACCAACGTTCGAATTTTGGGTTTTGTCGGAAGTACGCCCGCTGAAAACACCTAAAAACTCTTAATTTTTAATTTTAACCTCTATTTTTTTCTATTTCCCCAAGAGACAGCGGAAATCTCTTTTTTTTATTCACAACAACAACGCATCAAGCCCCCCGACCAATACGTCGTTTCAACCCTCTACCCGTAGATCTTTTTCAATAAGGTGTCTAACTCCCATCGACTAAAATCTTTAAAACCAAGGTATAAATTTTTCTCTCAGTAAAGGAGCCACCTTTTTCTATTAATGGAGAGATGAAGCGTTTACCTCCGGGAAACTGACAAATCCACCTTTTTCCTAATTTCCTTCAAAAACCCCCTTTTTTTATTAATACGAGTTGGTTGTAACTTAGAACAATTGTAAATTTTTTTTTGTTCTTAACAGCTCAAAACGGCTTTGTGTTGCTCTCCAGAAAGAAGTAAAACGATCACTTCCGTGAGACAGCTGTTCATTAGATAATCGGATTACGTGGGTTTCCGTTTTTTTGAAACGCGAAAACGAAGCTTACTTTTTTGAGCTTCGGATAGCCGAACTTTAAAAATTACGACTTCCATTCTATACGCTTTCTTATATACAAAACACTGACATGAAAACAATAATGCCGCCTACAAAAAAAAAAAATTACTTTCACTTTTTTTGTTTTTTTGTTTTTTTTTATTTGTTTTTTACAGGAATTTGATATTTTTTTCGAGTAATGTCATAGAGAAATGTCCTCAGATAAAACGACAACATATGCGGGGGCCCCCCGCTGCTCCCCGGGGAGATCAATAGCTTTTCAAAATCAATTCAATCTGAAGTCACTTCGAGATCGTCTGTTGTTTGGGTTTATGTAGAGTGTGCATTACAACCAAAGGTGAGTTATCAATAAATTCTTTTAGTTTACAACACTTATGTCTCCGAAGTTTATTTTTTTTTGGGAAACCCCAGGGACTGATCGACAGATCCTTTTAACCCTTAGTAAAAACAAAAATTCTGCAATTTCCCGAGGGACCTTTCTCCTTAATTTTCACAGCACATTTTGATGTTTCGCGTCAAAACACTAGGGTCTTTTGCCGGGTGGTTTTGTTTGCTAAGGCGAATAAAAATCTAGGATTGTACACATTCAAACACTTGAAATTCGAACGAAAGAGAACCAAACCCCCTTTGTCGATGCATTGCCATTGAAAAGTTGAGACTGCATCCTTTTCACCAATTTTTCAAACCACAATTAACTGGTTTTTTAAGTGCTGGGGTAATCGCATGGGGACTCGAAAACAAACGACTCTATCACAATTTTTTTCCCTCACCAGGATCCGTTTTGTGGACCCTGCCCTTTCCAGTGAAACAACGCACTTTCTTCACCTAGTAAATGTGATTTCAAAACCCCCTTTTTACATCGGGAAAGTAGGTGGGCAAAGAACCCTAACCAAAGCCCATGGCCATGCTTCAACTTCCCACCTCCTTAAAAAAGATGATGAAAACCCACTGAGAGGGTTTGTTTTTCGTATGAACAACAACCCCCTTTTTAAATGCTGTGATGCCGGGGGGTTCTACTGTTCGATCAAGATTTTGGTTTCCCACTCATTCTTGAAAACAAAAGGCCGCGAAGTTTCTACCCTTTGACATAAGTTTTTTGATAATCAATCCATCAATTTTTTGCACAACTTTCCTTTAATTGGGGACATTAGCGTGAATCATAAAATGCGTCTCCATGACCAGTTTTAATGTGTTTGGGTTTTTGGTGCATTGAAGTTGAGCTCTGAAACTGGCATTCATTCTATAAACCCCTTCTTTTCTATCCGCCGAAAATTCAAATACAGTTTCTCCACACGGTTTTACCACTGTCACTGTTCTATTATACCCTCTTTTATATAGGTAAAAAATATTTGCTTTCATTGCTTTAATATCGATGGGAATACATCCTAATTCCCCAACCCCAAACCGATTTACGTTCCAAACCCCATTTTCCCCCTGTTTTTGCAGGCCGACCATACGCTCTTCAAGTCAGCATCATCTGGGTAACCCCTCCCAAGCTTTCTTTTTGGGTAATTTTTTTCCGCCTCCCCCCTTTCTTCGTGTTTTTATGATCCCAAACCCCAAATCAGTTTCTTACAAGCTTCATGGGGGGATTAATTCCCATCCCCCTAGCAAGTCCTGTCAAGCGGGGTCCCCGGCCCACATATTGACGTATCAAAACCAAAATTTCTTGGCGCATGTAACTCGAAGGGGAACTTTTTAAATATGTCGTTAAAAACCCTTTAATTTTCTATAACAGGTTCAGCAAAAACAGACAAACATCGACGGGGTTTTTCAACCCTTGGGTTAGCAATTGGGTTTTCCCTTTTCTCTAAAGGGAAACAACCACAACATTTTTCATTATGAAAGTTTTTGTTCCCAGCTTCTTCCTGGCTTGAATGTAGTGTAACCTGTAAATGAGGTCTTTGAATTTCTTTATGTACTTATATTTTCGACCGACTTTTCATTTAAACCTTTAAAAAAAACCCTGAACCAATTTGTTGCCCTTTCCATCACGAACCATCCCAAATGGGTTTTATCATATTTTCCACTTTAGCCCTTGACTTGTTTTGGGGACGATTATTTTTGGGATTTTTCTTTGGAAAACAGTTTGTCCTCACCAACATGCCTTGTAAGAGTTCCGTCTTTTTCGTGTACAGATCCTTTTCACATATTTTTTTCGTCAACAATCCCCCAAAGACCCCCCAGTCCCTTTGTATTTTTTTTAGAGCGACAATATAATGTTTATCATAAAAATGTAATCGGTTCGGGGAACCCATCACCGGGTGCTCTAGATTTTCATCGTACCAAAAACCAAACGTTTGCGTTGGGTTTGGAAGGTATCGGGGCCCAGAGAACCAAATGTTACTACTTTAGAACCATCAACTGTTTCATCGATTGCTCTTGAGGTGTACTTCTGGGGTCATCATCGTAATCTAAAACCTCAAACGTTCGACATCTATCTTAGGTTGAAATCTTACCAACTTTTCATACGGTTTTGACACTATATTTTTTGTTTCCAATTCTCTAATTTTTGTTCCCTAATGGCTCGGTGATTGGTTCGAAATTTTTTTTTTCATTTTCACGAACACTTCTAACTCTTTTAAAAAAGAGTCTACAAACCATTTTTGAAATTTTTTCCGTTAACTCTCCAACTTTCGAGCTTTAGAAACATAAAACGGTCGATCAGTGTTATTAAATTTTTACGTTTGGTAGACGTTCTTAGCATTTGAGATATATATTTTTTTTGAAAGTTTTTTAATTCACCCTGTTCACACTTTAACTTTGCACCCAAAGACGCCTGAATTTTTTTCAAGCGCCTTCTTCTTTTGCATCAAAATTTTAAAATTTCGCCATTTGTATCTATAGTAAAAGATACAGCGTTATTCTTCAAATCTTCAAGTCCTTTACACTAGAACGTCAAATTACGTTTATAAACTCAAATTTACTTTTTATACTTAAACGTCAAATTACTTTTTTGAACGTAAAAATTACGTTTATAAAACGTTAAATTAAGTTTATACTTAAACTCAAATTACGTTTATGAACGTTAAATAAGTTTATGAACGTTAAATTACTTTTTATACTTAAAGTAAAATTACGTTTAGAACGAAAATTACGTTTATACTTAAACCCAAATTTACGTTTATGAACGTTAAATAACGTTTAAACGTTAAATTACTTATATTTAAAGGGCAAATACTTTTAGAACGTTAAATTACTTTAGAACGTTAAATTCTTTATACTTAAACGTCAAAACGTTAGAACGACATTACGTTTATACTTAAACGTTAAATACGTTTATAAACGTTAAATTACTTTTATACTTAAACGTCCAAAATAACTTTAACGAACGCCAAATTTTACGTTTATACTTAAACGTAAAATTAACTTTTTATACTTAAACTAAAATTTTACTTTTTAAAACTGTACGTTGTACAGCGAAGTATTATTCAACACTTATTTCCTTTTTTAAAATTGCACATTTTTTTCCTTTTTTGGGGTTTAGCTGGGGTATTAATAGATATGAACCCCTGAGGGTTTTCCAGCCCAAAACAGAAGCCCAAATGGGTTAAAAGTCATGTCAAAACCCACAACGCCCCGGAACACTCCTTTGTATGTATTGTTCTTGTAAACAGACAAAACAGATTAACATTTTTCGTATGACCGCATATCAACTCGACCCTACTCTGACTCAGGAACACAAGAAATCCCTTTTTGACGTCCTCTAATGAAAATCTTTGATTTTAGTTTGCTCTTTTTAGGAGGCAGTCATCGAATACCACAAGTGATTTGGTTTTCAGTCATCGATAGAAATGAATCTTGACAGGGCGAAAAGAAAAACCAATGTTCTTCTAAGTTTTTTTCTAACTACTGTATTTTTCACGCAATCACATATCAGGTTGTTCATTGAACGCAAACACTAAGATTCTTTAACGGAAAACCCCTCTTGTTGTAAATGAAATTCAAAACAAGTTCGTTTTAAAAAACACCCAGACGTCACCAATAAACACCGAACGGTCTAGGGAAAAATGGTCTTTGAATTTATCCGCAATACACTTGAATTTCCATATAGTTCTCTACTTTTCATTTTCAATTTAACATTTTTCGCATATTCTAGAGCCCCCCTCAGGGTTCGGGTATTGTCTTTGAGTAAAAACGCTTGTCGTCCTTTGGAAAATACCATTTTATGGTGTTCTAAAACGCGTAAAATTTGTTGCTTGACCCAAATTGTAACATCGTTTTGTAGTGCCGTTGTTACTAAACAAACATCTTTATATTGCAAAAAGGAAATTTCTTTTTTCAACAAAAGCTTTTTTCACCCCCTTAACCTCTTTATGAAATGGTTTCTTCTATATTGCTCGCATACATCTTGGATCTAGTCCTAAAAACTCCGCATGATTCACCATTAATTCATCTTTCATTTTTCCCAAACTTTTTGTTTCTGGGGGGGCCCATATTGGTTGGGGTTGGGGTAGTTTGTTCAAATAATCCCCAAATTTTATGTTCATTCCCCGTTTTTTTCGTTTTGATGTCAATATCGGTCGGTATCGTGAAAAAATTTTTTTTTTCCAACCCTTTTTCTTTTGGGGTCATAAACAGTGTCTTAAAAAAGTCCCCCCAACTGTTAGTTTTTTTAAAAAAAGTTTTTTTTTATTAACCTGGTTTTTTTTTGGATGGCGATTTTAAAAATTTTTTGTAAATTTTTCCCCTAATTTGGGCTTTGTTTCCCAAAGAATGCACCGTTTTAATTTTCCCAGTTTTTTTTTTAGTGTTTTTTAAAATTTAAAAATTTTTAAAATCTTTTTGTTTGTCGCCCTGGAAAGAAAAATTGGGGCCCAATTTTTACGAAAAAGTCTAAAAGGTTTTTTAAAAACCCAACAAAAATTTTTTTTTGAGGGGGGGGTTTTTTTTGGGGGTAAAATTTGGGGTTTTCCCTTTCATCCTGGGGACCAAATTTGACAATAGAAGGGAGTCGGAGCCCCCAGGAAAACCCCCCCTTTAAAGGGGGGGGATACTTTCCTTCAAGTGTCGATGCCCCCTGGTTTTTTTTAAAAATGTTTTGACGCCCAATCGGGGAAAAAAGGGAAAATTTTTTTTTTGATTTTGGATTTTAAATTGGGATTGGGTTTTTTTGATGAAAAAGGGGGGAAAAACCCCCAAATTTTTTGGGGGGTAAAAATTTTTTGAATAAATTTTTTTTTGAATTTTTTAGCATTGCTTCCCAAACCAACCCAGTCTGTGAAATACCATGCAGGTCAAATTTTTGTATGTTTTGGAAACATACACCCCTGAAGTTTCCAAACACTGCAAGCAGAAACATCGGTTTCTTTATAAGCTTGAATATTCTTTCATGTTCTGAATGTTAAAGGGGGTCCAACATCGCACGCATGTTTGTAATCTTTTATTTGTTTTTTGTTTTTTATTCATCTATTGTAAAATTCTTTTGACTAGGTATGATGTTTTTACTTATTTTTCATACTGTCCAGTAGTGTAAGGGGCACTCCTTTTCGTAGCAATAAATTAGGCCTTACCTTTTTAATATGTTGAATGTTTTGAATTTAGACTAGTCAGATTCTTTACCAAAACCAATGAGACTTTGTGGACAGAACTGAATGAATCGATGAATCGTAGTTCAATTCCACCTTCCACACTGACCAAAAAGGAAAATGTCCCGCCCTCGTTTTTTGGTATCATGAACATTTTCAACTTACCAAACTCTTTAATGAATAGGTGAGTGTCGTAACCTGCAAAAATTATGAATAAAAAACGGGAATACCTAGGTTTTTTGAAATTGATTTTACACTTTTTTGGACGCCCCTAAAAAAAACCCGCCCAAAGGGGTTATGTCCAACACACATCACCAAGAAAATTTCCACAGAATGACCGTATATAGATTCAAAACTTTCCGTTGCCTTTTTTCATCAACTGCAGGGGACTTTTGTTTTTCACTCTTGTAAAGTTCATTAATCCTTATCGACTCCTCAATAAATGATTTTAAAAATCATGTCCCG
This sequence comes from Homalodisca vitripennis, assembly GCF_021130785.1. Classification (NCBI taxonomy): domain Eukaryota; kingdom Metazoa; phylum Arthropoda; class Insecta; order Hemiptera; family Cicadellidae; genus Homalodisca; species Homalodisca vitripennis. The sequence goes on from NW_025790716.1 coordinate 16,184, forward strand.
CATCGTCTCCAAATATTTAATGGGTTTTTTGGGAAAAAGCCGTCCTCTGACACCCCATACATACAGAAGGAAAGGGGCATTATTTTTCGATATTTGATAGTGAACACGATGATTACCTTTAAACCCACTTTACACGGTTAACTGTTAAAAAAAAATAGGGCTAGCAGCATTCAAAGTCGCGAAATACAAAAAGGGGCACCTCATTGAGCAATTGAAATCTTAAATCAAATTTTCCAGCCCCTGGCTTGGTAGTTCCAATTTCAAAAGCCGTGTGTGTTACAGTCTTCTCTAGCTTGATAGAAATCCTCTCTTTGAAAGGGTTGCAAACCCTATTGCATATCCACACTTTTGTCCATTTCGTAGATCGTGAACAACCAAACGGGGACTATCTTTTTTCCACAGTAGGGAGTGTTTTTTTTTTTCTCTGATAAAAAGTAATTTAAAAGTTTTTTCCATCTCGTTATCTTTATTCCACGGGAATTTTATCGAATTGTCATCATAACATAACATTAACAAAATTTTCCCCTACATCTTTCAAAATTTGAATATCATCAAATTTCATGGGCATTTGCAAGTTGCTAGTGCATGAAGCACTCTCGTTTTTAAAGGTTCGTAATTTCTGATTCTTTTGGATGCCTTTAAATGGATGAAAGCTGCCAAATAACCACAAAAAACAATTTTTTGATCTTCGTTTTTTTCATTAATAACACCTTTTGTATTGAATCCGTTTTGGTAAACCACTACTGGATCCGTAAAAGGAAGTATCGTTGACTCTGACTCCAAGTCCCTTTTACACTTTTTAGTGACCATTGAGAAACCTTTTTCCTAAACCCCTCCATCCAACCAACATCTTAAATTTTTTTGGTTTATAATAGTCAGACAGAACTTGTCGAGTAAAAAATTTTTTATTTTTTTTTTGTTTTTAAATTTTAGACTTGAGTCACCCCCACACGTTTATTATTTTCTTGAATTCAGCATGATAAACCAGTTTACCTTAAGATTCTTTTTTTTTACAGCTTTTCCCGAAGTTTGTCAACAACGAGTGTTTTTCTATCCAAAAACATTTTTGGATCTTTGATCCCCGTTTTTTCATAACACTCGTTTTCAATCTTCCCGTAATGCCGACTGGATTTTTCTGAATTCATCAAGATTGTCGTGACTCCCCTGGAGTACTACCGGAACCAATGAGGTTTGAAGGGGTTCGTTTCAACAGAAGCCTCTCTCTTCCATGGTAGGACTAACGAATTCCTATTAATTGTACTAGTCGGGGTCCTCACTAAAATCTTTTTCACACCGTAGTAACTTTTCGGCTAGCGTTTCGGACACCCGCCAAGGCTAATTTTGTATTGACCTTCGACTTGTTTGACTTCCCTTGGTCGTTTTGGGTTTTCTTTACCAGCATGTTGATGTCGGAGTGGGTGCCGCGCTTTGGGGGCAGTCTCGAAGGGAATTTTTTCACTCCTGTATCGAGGACCTTCAAAAGTGCTGACAAACGGATATGACTTTCAAAATTTGTTTGTGACGGTTTCCCCATTGGATGACTCTATTTGGTTTTTTCAAAAAATCCAACACATTTTAATTTTAGGAGCTTTTTTGACCATCTTTTTCAGACTTTCGTTATATTCATACCTCTGGTTTTTGGCACTTTTCCCTAGATTTTTGGTGCCGACCCAGTTGGAAACCTTTTTTTTCTTTACGCATTTTGGACACGGTTTTTTTGGGGTTTTTATTGAGCCGACTCGTCGACTAAGCACGTTGTTTTTTTAAACTCTTGGATATTAGTGGGAATGTAACGGGACTATAGGGTATATGCTGAATAGTCTACTACCGGAATTTCAAATGGGGGGGACCAAGTATTGATAAATTTTCGATAATGGGGGTTTTCCTTTTTTACTGGGGTTCAAACTTTGGAGCGCAGCTGTAAGGGACCAATTTAGCTCTAATTTTTGGAATAGAAATCTGGGCTAACATAACAAATCAAAATCACAATCGCGTCTTGTTCTTCAGGTCGAATTTGAATGGGACCTGGCAACAAGACAAACAAAACACAATCGCGTCTTGTCTTCGGGACTGAGTTTTGGGATAGACTCGGCAACAAGACATTCAAATCAAAATCACTTTTCGGGAATTGATTTCACTCACAGCATCACGAGTTTTCCAAAAAGGGACAAAAATCAAATCCGGAGTTTTCGTCTAACGGGACATGCATTTCTTTGTTTTTTTTATGGGGGGACATGGAGGAGTTCCGACTTCAGCACCACACCTTTAACATACTTGTTTCATCGAAGAGGTTTTTCATTGAATCCGTTGGAATAGAAGGCATAAGCTGGTGATTTGAACACTGACATACACATCTTTGTTTTTTGGTGGCGGATAGGTTAGATGCAGTCACCTCTGCTCCACAATTCGTGACATATTCTTCACTGATATCGTCGAAGACCATCCGTAGCAATGACAAATCTGATTGCTTGCTATCAGGAGGAAAATGCCCATTATTACAGAGCTGGCTACTCTCTTACTGGTATGCGGCGAGTTGAAGATGGAAAAGGATGAGGGTATGGATACACTTCTTTGTTTTTTTGGTGGGCGGGATAGGTTAGATGTAGTAACCTCTTCTCCACAATTCGGACATTGCTTCACTGATGATCTTCGAAGACCATCCGTCGCATTGAGAAATGCTGTTAGCTTGCTATCAGGAGAAAATGCCATTATTTATAGAGCTGGCTACTCTCTGGGACTGTATGGGCGATTGGACGATGGAAAAGGATGAGGTATGGATACACTTCTTTGTTTTTTGGTGGCGGGATAGGTTAGATGTAGTAACCTCTTCTCCCACAATTCGGACATTTCTTTTCTTGACTGATGATCTTTCGAAGACCCCCATACCCGTACATTGAGAAATGCTGTTGCCTTGCTAGCAGAAAAACGCCATTATTATAGAGCTGCTACTCTCTTACTGTATTGCCGATTGACGATGGAAAAGGGATGAGGTATGGATGGATGAGAATAGGAAGAGGTGGGATGAGTTGAAGGAGGGATGATAGCATTATTTTACATTTTGACTCTGAAAGGAAGAGGAGATAGGAAGAATGTGGGTGAGTGGGATGAGTAAGGTGGCGGTGCTCGCGCGGCACGGCGTGACTGGACCAGTGACGAGCGCGTACCGCTTAGTTTGTATACTTTTATAGAAACAACTTCCGGTTCTCATCTCGGCGCGTGATGGTGAACGGTTCAGCAGTCGGCGCGGGCGCGGTGATGACGAGGCGCGAGCCAATTGCTTGGCGGTGACGGTTTCAGCAGTCGCGCGCGGCGCGGTGCTGACGAGCGCGGTGCCGATTGCTTGCATACTTACAGTAACAACGCGTGGTGAACGGTGGCGGGACAGCGATGACATTCGTGGTGACTTCGCGGCGGCGCGGTTTCTGACGAACCGTTACTCACACTCTTGATTGCGCTCTCTACACAATTTTCTGTCCCAGAATTCCGGTCCTCACAAACGTGTTTTGCGTCCCAGAACCGGTCTCGGGTGCTCCTGTCCCAGCAACGGCCAAAGTATACTACTGATTGGTTGATTCCTATTGTTCTGACAACATTTTAAATTTGTTAGAATAAAGAAGTTGGAAGATGTTACAGGATCTGGATTAGATGAAAAAACTTTGAATTAACGTGAAATCCAAACATTGATAAAAAAAATTTAAAACCTTTAACATTCGGGATTTGGGAAGAAATCTGTCAAAATAATAAACATATTAGAGGATCCTTCATGAGAGAATACATTACCTGAAAAAGTCTTAAGAAATTTGAATGTGAATTGTGAATTTAGACTCTATTATGGGAAGTGAACGCATTTGGATTTGTTATAATAAAAATGATATAAGATGCATGTTATTTTGATTAGTAATGGAAGAATTGAGGACAAACCACCTATAAGTGAATTAATATTTGAAAAATCAAGCGTCTACTACACATGGTCTCAGAATCAAGACTATAAAGATCCCCCAATTGTGGTCAATTAAGTGTTTTTGTTTTGAATGACCTGATCACTGGCGTAAAGATTTTAAAGAAGTTGTTTGAACAAATATATTGCTTAATAAATATGGATTCACCAAAATAATTTGACGTATAGGAACACAAAATTATTCAAAATGTAAGATAATTTTTTCAAATTTTGATATGTTTGAGAAATGAGTTTGATAACAAGTTATAGAAAATTTATTACAACAACCTTCCCAGATTCAGAGATGTTTTGCCTGTCGAGATAGAAGAGTTTAAAAGCAGAATATGATAACAAACTTGCAAATTCATGAGTTTCATGTGAGTTGCTGGTAAAATCAGAACAATTGAAAAAAGAATTTAAAGATTGTGCAGAAAAAATTATTTACCAATTATAATGTTCTCATATCGAAAAAGTACTGATAAAATTACTTGAAGCGATCAAAAGTTGAAAAAGAATTATGTTAGTTTGGCTAATAAAAAAAAGAATTGTCTGTGTTCGACCTTGGTATTGACAAACATGATGTGTTGTTAAAGAACAAATTTTTAAAAACCTCTAAAATTATCATAAAACATCGATATTGTTTGATTACATGATCCGAATGTTAAAAAGCCTTAGATTTTTAAAGTGAAAAAAGAATTAGCGGTGTTATGTAAAGTAATTAATCCATTGATGTTGTTGTAATGATTCAATTAGAAGATCCTATTAAAATGTTAATGAACCTAAAAACAAAATATGAGATCATAAACAGCATGTTAAAGATTTTTTCAAACAGAAGTCCTATGACAAGTAGAAGCCAGAATAGAAGATCTATAGAAAATTGTGATGAAAAATTACAAATTTTGAGGAAAATTCAATCTCTATAAAGGCGATCTTTATGGAAAAATAACAAACTTTTTGGAACATTCGAGCCTAAATTTCAAGAGGGTTTTAAAATGAAAACCGATAGAAAAATGGTGAATTTTTAATAAAGAGTAGTTACTAAATCATCGTTACTTCATAAAAATTAATTAAACTAGAAGGAAAACTTGGGCGGAAATTAATGAAAAAGTATAAAAAATAAGCATCCCTTTTGATAAGTTTTAGTTTAGCATGCCACAAAAACTATTGAGAATATGATCAATAAACTCGTTGAATACAACGATTATATCTCGATAAAGTAAATAAACTAGAAGAAAACTTTAATAAATTTAAAGAAGATGTTAATAAAACTTTTGAAAATATTGATAACAGATATAATGGATTAAGGCGGCTATGAGATGACTAATTTTCGCTTATTTAAATGGCGCTCATATATTGTTGAGATGTAAAGAAAAAACTGCAACAATATATAAAATATTACGCAAATATCAATGGCGTTACGAGAATTCTGGAAAATGTGCTGAATGTAACGCTAAAAAGAGCCAATTTATAAAAACTTGAAATTTTTCTTAATAAATATAGATGGCGGGACATTACAGTGCTTTCGATCTTTTATAATGCAACACGAAAGAGATTTGAAAAAAGAACATTGGGATGAATTTCTCAAAAATATGAATTATCCGAAGATATGATGAGATTATACGTAAACAAATTGAATTGGTATAACATTGCAAATATCAAATCTTTCCCCAGAGTTCATTCAAGAAAATATACATTATCAATTAAAAGATCATATGTCTGTTCTTTGTCTCTATCAACACTTGAGTATAAAATTTTTGGATGAAAATAAAGATACAGTTGATTGGAACAATATTATAGATAGCGGTTACTATCCTGTGCAAATTTTATTGAAATATGTGACCGAGATCGCAAAATTTAAGGAAGAGAATCCCGAATATGACGAAGTAGATCATTAAAAATGACTAAAATTTATATCTTTTTCTTATAAAAACGTACATTAGATCGATGAAAAAATGATATCTTTCTTATACATGATGTTTAAATTTTTTTCTTATTAAATGGCGGACTACAGAAAAATATGCTAGTGATATTGAAAGGGCCGGAGTTTAAAAAATTTCTATTCCAATTAGTAAACAACATTTGAATGAACCGAATAAAAGAACTGAGTTTAATATTGATTTTGGAGATAACTTTTGCTCGTCTAACTTCCAGTTTTATATTTCTGGAACTTTAACAAAACAAGATGGTCAAGCATATCTTGGAACTGATAATGTTAGATTAATCGATAATTTTATACCGTTTTTATTTTCTAAGATTGAAGTAAGAAAACACAATAAATTGATAGAAGAAGTCGAAAACTGTGGCCAATTAAGCACATATTAAAGGAACCATTTGTTATTCCAAAAGTGATGTATTTTCAAACATTTTTGAATCAACTTTTAAATTTGGACAATTTGAAGCGGTCGGTGATTTAGCACATTTCGGCTTAGGATTCTTTGAAAATGTAAATTTTCCAATCTATAAAGGTGGATTTTACATTAGTTTCATAAGAGCTGAAGACGATGATGTGATTCTGAAGACTGCAACTGGAAATGTTAAGCCTGTTGATGGCAAAATTAAAAATTAACGAGTTTTTTTATTAGAGTTCCGATGATTTTATTACAAAAAACCACGAGTAAAATTCAGTTGATTGATGAAATTAAAATCTCAAAACATAGTTTAATTTCTAGATTGGCAAGTATTGGAAAAAA
>NW_025790717.1:0-40788 GCF_021130785.1 Homalodisca vitripennis
CCCAGCGGCCAAAAAAGAGAAATGATAACTAAATAAATCTAAATGCGAACACTAGTTCGCTCGAAATCACACATAGCTCGACTCGAGCTCGAAAACTAAGGAACGCTGGTGCCAAACGTACGTCAAGCGACCCAGCGGCCCTCGAAAAAAAATCGATGAACTAAATAAAAACTAAATGCGAACACTAGTTCACTCAAATTCGCGCCTAGCTCGACTCGAGCTCGAAACTAAGGAACGCTGGTGCTAACGTGCGTCAAGCGACCCAGCGGCCTCGAAAAGAAACGATAAACTAAATAAAAGCTTAACTAAATCAAAGCTTAACTAAATTACGTCTTGCCCGATGCTAAGGAACGCCGGTGCCAACGTACGGTCAAGCGACCCAGCGGCCTCGAAAAGATACGATAAACTAAAGAAAAACTAAATGTACACACGAGCTCGCGCCTAGCTCACCTAGAGCTCGAAGCGAAGGAACGCCGGTGCCAACGTACGTCAAGCGACCCAGCGGCCTCGAAAAGAAACGATAAACTAAGTAAAGCTAAATTAAATTCGCCTAGCCCGAAGCTCAGGAACGCTGGTGCCAACGTACGTCAAGCGACCCAGCGGCCTCGAAAAGAAACGATAAACTAAGTAAAATTAAATTAAATTAAACCTAGCCCGAAGCTCAGGAACGCTGGTGCCAACGTACGTCAAGCGACCCAGCGGCCTCGAAAAGAAACGATAAACTAAGTAAAACTAAATTAAATTACGCCTAGCCCGAAGCTCAGGAACACTGGTGCCAACGTACGTCAAGCAACCCAGTGGCCTCGAAAAGAAACGATAAACTAAATTAAACTACGTTCAATCCTAGTCCAAAATTCAGGAACGCTGGTGCCAACGTACGTACGTCAAGCGACCCAGCGGACCTCGAAAAAAATCGATGAACTAAATAAAAACTAAATGTGAACACTAGTTCACTCAAATTCGCGCCTAGCTCGACTCGAGCTCGAAACTAAGGAACGCTGGTGCCAACGTGCGTCAAGCGACCCAGCGGCCTCGAAAAGAAACGATAAACTAAATAAAAAACTAAATTCAGACTCTTCTTTACTAGTAATAGAATCTAATCCTATTCGTACTGATCTATTTTCTTGCTACACTTTATATCTATAATTATATTCTGTTAGCAGCTTAAGTACGTAATGTCATGTACTTATCCTATCGTTAGTGACTAGGCAAGTTCAGGTAAAAGCGCGCGTTTTGGCAGGTAAATAAGTACCTACTTACTTGCACCTTATCGTGGCGTGTGTGGGGGCGGCGACTCCCGACTCGACGACTTCGACTGCTAGACACCGACCGAAAGACAGCGACCGAGAGACAGCGACCGAGAGAGCGAGGAAGCCAGGCACAGCGTACTTACGTACTGTAGTACTGGAGTCGTCCGCTGTAAGGCGCTTCAGCCCTTGAAGCGAACTCCGGCGGATGTATCCTGAAAACTCCGCGTCTTACCCGGTCGAGCCGGACCCCGCCGGCTGACGTCTCCCACGATGGCGTTGAGCTACTGGAGTATAAAATTTAGGTGGAAGAAATAAAAATCATAACATGTCATTAAACTAAAAACATATTTTCCTCTCAAAAAAATAAAAAAATGCCTTATTTAAACCCCCTATAAAAATGACATGTTACAATTTATAAAAAAAATTGTGAAACAATAATCCTCCTGTTGGCACGCTAATGTAATCGTAACAATTTCAAACATTCATAAGGTCCATAATTTTTAAACCTTAGTAAACAAACACTTTTATGATAATATAATACTGTCTAATGAACTAATCCAAAATGTAAACAAAATACTGCCTCAGTAACACATTTAGTATGTATCTATTACGATCTACGTTAGCTATCATGTTCACAATTTTTGCCTCAATTTCATGTTCTAGTGAAAAATGTGTATGCCCGCTATCGTGTGATATACGCTATATCAAAAACCTAATAATTTTTAAAAGTTTTTCATACTTGAAGTTGAAATATAATAGCTATCGAAAAATGAAAGATTTAAAGTTGTTTATTATTACGTAATTTATGAAAAGAATTAATCAGTTTGGGTCTGTGTTGAGTATTACTTAAGCTAAACAAGTTTCTTGAATGGCCGTCATCATGAAACTTTCACTGGGTAATACTGAAAAACGAAACGAACTCTCCCGTGCCTTGTTCATGTCTTGAGGGTGATCGCGATAACCACATTTCTATGAAATATACCTACAATTTCAAGTTTTGACGTGAAGCTAGAAGCTATATTTGATCTTTACTGAAGTATACTTCAAATAAACTACAGATAAATATTTTGGTAAGCAAGAAATGCAAGAATGTTTCAGTTTTATACTTGGTATTTTCAATATATTTTGTCACTAATATATTTTTTAACGGGCTTAAATTATTTTTCTTGTACTGTAACAATATTTGGTTTTAATTAGGACGAAGTCCCCTAAGTAGTTTTCAGAGAAATAACTCACTAACCTAATTATAGTCATTTTATAAAATTGAAAATATATTTTAACAAATTAGATAAAATAAAAGTTTTTTAACTTTCGGCGACTAATTTTTATACAGGGCGAGTTTATATACGAGGTTGGAAGAACTTGTAAAATAAAGAAACTGTATATTATTTTAAAATTATCGAGTAAATACAATGTATCAGATAAAAATATAATTTAAAACTTTCTAACAGATATAATTTCTAAATTAAAAATAATAATTCCTAATTAATTGCAAGGTTTTTTGTATATACCTAAAGCTATTCAAGTAAGTGTGCGTTAAAGTTTAAATGGAAATGCACATCAGTTTATCATCCAAGAATGAGTCGGTTTAGCAACCAATTTATTTAGTTCTTATGAGTTTTAACTGATATGAAGTGAGAACAACTACTGGATTACAAGTAATTCAGAGTTTTAATTAATTTCATTTCCTGGAAGCCTGACAACGAGAAGAAACCAAAACAATAAGCCGCCAACGCCAGAGAGACGTTATCCTGATAACATTCTATAGGACAAGCTTGTGTCCGACATCCTAAGATTTCTTCAACAATTCAGTTAATTAATATTGTATTGTTACTCTATGGAAGATAATAGAATTTGCCGGCTTATATGATTTTATGCGGTAACATTCGGGCCCTGGAAACATGGATATATTAAATCGAACCAGATTTATTGACACCATTGAAAATTAGTTTCGTAGATTTTATCTACAAGACCAATTTAAAAATATTCGTTAATTCTCAGCTAAATGACATTGAGTGACATGCATAATCATCGAATTCAATATCTTCCATATGCAGCTTATGTTAAATTCCAAGTCTATATATCAGTTCGATGTCGAGTAAACAGACACATAGCGGAAATGGAATTTTTCAGCCCCTCAAATGACATATTTCTATACCTCAGTACATCCTCAATATCAGAGACAAGGCAACTGAAAGTACAGGCTCTTGATTTTGCTAAGTTTCAATCAAATAAAAAATAATTCAGCAATTGCCATACGCTGCTGGCTCCGATTTGGTTTTGTCAACTAGACCTTGGAGACCTCCCGTTTCTCCCGGTAGTTCTGGGAGCGCGTCCTTTAACGCTCTGATCACCTCGTAGATAGAGCGTCTAGGTCTCGAATCTCCACTGAACATCTCGGTTGAAGAGCTTGAAGTGAGCCTTTGTTACCAAGAGCGGTTTAGAGGAAAGCAGCAAAACCGTCCTTGTCCTTCGATTTTCCCAGTTCGAGGAGAACATCCCCGTTCTGGGTTCGTCGGATGTATTTGATTGTGGTCTCCGTTTCTTCTGGTCTTTGGGTTTTAATCTATCCAAGGACATCGGCGAAAGATCGCCCACCTAAGGGCTTGATCAAAATCGCCTCAGCCCTAGGCTTCTTGGGCCTGGGTCGTAAAGGCTTCGTGGAAGTTTTGCCAGGGGCCTCCTTAACCGGTTCAGAGACCTGGGCCTTCTTTTTCCCTTTCTTTGAGGCAGCCTCGGCACGTTTTAGCTGTTTCCTCTCCTTTTATTGACAGGAGCCTCTCCCAGTTCCCCAAAGGTATTTGCGAAGCGGGCACCTGCGAGTTGAGAGGTGTCGATGGGATTGACGCTGGGATTAGAGCAGCTGCTGGTGCAGGAACCCCTACCGGAGCAGGAACTAAAGCAACAGCCGGAACATCCTCAGTCTGCGTGGAAGCAGAGAAGAAGACAGGATTCGGCGCTGGATCCAATTCCCTAAGCTCAAAGCTTCCCGACTAAGAACCACTCTGCCGCTTCGCTCGCTTTATGGCTTAGGTCTGAGACTCAGCTAAATGAAGCTCAAGCTTGAGGCGAATCAGGTATGACCCGGTTCATGACGTCGCGCTCCTGTTTCATCGCCTTCAGCCTGATATTCCGGCATTCCTCGATTTCACCTAGGAAATCATCGAGTTTCGGCATTCCGTCCTTTATCGCCTTGTTGACGTTCCTTTGAGTAAGGAGAGCCTTGCCCATCTCCTTCAAAAGAGCTTTAATTTTCTTCAGTGACAGGTCCTCTTGTAGTTTTGAACAAACCGAATCAATGTGATAATTCCATGTCGAATCTCGATCAATGTATATTCCAACGAATTTGGAGGGGTAAACTTCTTCTAGTGTGGAGTCTCCCAGCATGATGGCAGGTCCACACCCAACGTCCATTGGCCGCAGGGCGAAATTCAGAGAATTAGATTTTGTGGAATTTGTTGTGAGGTTGGGGCTATGAAAGTGTTGGACACAGTTGTTAAGGTCAGCAAAAGCATTTTGTTCCAACACTTCTTTTGATTTTTCGTTTAAAACAAAGAGTCGTGTCATCAGCATACTGCACGAGATTCCCGTACAGAAGTGATGACTCGATGTCATTGACATAGACCAAAAAAAGGACTGGACTGAGGATGGAGCCTTGGGTAACTCCATATCTCAAACCCAATTGACTTGAAAGGTGATTTGTAATTTGGACTGACTGTGTTCTATGGCTTAGAAATTATTTAATCCACAGCAGGGACACACCTAGAATGCCATGAGATTCATGTTTGTCAAGAAGTGTATTATGGTCAACACAGTTGAATGCTTTGGATAAGTCGAAAAACACACTTATGGTGGGATTCCGACACTCTAACCCTTCTACAACCATTTCGACCAGACCCACCACTGCGTCTACCGTCGATTTTCCCGTTCTGAAGCCAAATTGGTCTTCAGAGAGCTGGTTGTGTTTGCTAAGAAAACAAAGCATTCTTGTCAAAAATAGTTTTTAGAAAATCTTGCTCACAGTTGGCAAAATAGAGACAGGCCGATAATTGTTAATGGAGAATTGGTCATCTTTTTTGAAAATGGGGTGTACTTTAGCATTTTTCAGGACGGAGGGGAAAACTCTTGTTTGAAAAGACAGGTTTACCAATTGAGTGAGAGGGCTCACAATATGCTTGGAACATTTTTTTCATAATCCACATGGACAATAAATTTAGATCGGTTGATGTTTTGGCCGGGAGTTGCTGAATATTTTTTCCAACTCTTCCTCAAGTACAGGTGCCAGTATCATTGATTCTACTGGACTACGTCTTCGCGTGTGAGTACCCTGGGGCTCTGACGGTCAAGGACCTCGCCCACAAGCAACAGACGCCAAAATTCTATTAAACTCATGGGCGATCCCAGCTTCATCCTGCACCAAGATATCTCCAATTTTAATTTTGATCTATTTGTGGGCTCTATTTTTATTGTTAATAATGTCCCAAACGGTTTTGGAAAGATTTTTTAGAGGAAAGATCTTTTTATACATCATATGATTTCGCGGCTTGGATTACTTTTTCGGTAAATTCTTTTGTAGTTTCGGTAATACATTTTGAAATTTTCATTTGATCTGATCTATAAATTTCGGAAAGAAATTTTAGTTTATCTCTTGAAACCAAAAATCAACTAAACCAAAATTCTCCCGTAGGAGAGAGGACGCCTCTACCCCAGTTCCCCGGGACCCAAACCTCCGTTTGCCCAGCACCGATACACACAAGATGCCGTATGTGCTAGAGGTTGCCCGTGGGCAATTCAGAGTCTGATCCCTGCATCCATGCCGCACTTCCTGACCAAGGACCAAAGTAGCTGGCTTCTGACGACACACTGGAGGGGACCATCGGCAGTGCGAGGCACACATCAGTCCCTGCAACAAGACAGGTCCTCAATAAAGATGGTGAGCTAAGACCTGAAAGATGGAATAAAAGCCCTAGCTCTGGAAGGACTGTGATAAGGTTCTCACAGCTTGGCTCAGGATACCCCGGGGTCGCCCGTACAGTGGAAAGCCTCTGAGGGAACAACATTGCTTAGTAAGTACTAAAGTACAAATATAAAAAACAAAGTTACTATCTATATTTTCCTACAAATTTAAAAATTGTTATAAAGCCTATATTAGTTGTCTTTTGACAGAAGTGGGATTATCAGATCTGCGTATGTATACATAGTTTCTAAATAAATTTCACAAAAATTAAAATTTATACCGCAAAACATTATTATTACATAATAAACTGTTGATTTATGAGTATTAATGGCATAAGAATAATATTAAGCTTAATTTGAGTTATTTACACTTAGATTTGCATAACACATTTTTCACTGAATTTTTGGATAGCCTAATAGCTATCATTTCTTTATAACGAAAGACGAGGCAAGGCTAAGAGCAATTAAGAAATAACAGAGAAGGCTAATAAGGAACAGTTACAAACCTGGGACTACAAAGAGAGGTTTAATGAGAGTTTATAACTCCAAGAATAGGCCAACTTTCACTGTTGGTTTAAAGAATGTTTTTTTTTATTTCCTTTTGTAGTTGATATGAATAGCATTAGGTAGTAAATGCGCTTCCTAAAAATATTGTAATACGATCTAAATCTTACAAAAGCACCGGTTAAACACTTTATTGGGAGAACGTTGAAGATTAATCGTGTATGGTATGTAGAAGTAAATGATAATATTCAATAATTAAACATATACAAATATATAGATCTTTTTTAGTTTTTTTAAGTTAATTATTTCCATGCGGGAAATGTGGTTTTTGTATTTTTAGCCAAGAAATATCTCTCCTGCTCTCTAGATATTGTTTCAATATATATTTACAAACTATGTGTGTAAGAGAAAAATGGCGCAATTAATGTGATAATACATCAACATTAACAAGGTGTTTACGAGTAATCTATAATGAATTGAGAAGATGGCAGCAATAGTGGGACTGATCTGATAACATTCTCTACGTTATTGAATTCCATGGCGTCACATCTTAGGTTCTGTTAGCTATGATATATGATCATCAACACAGCGGAATGTTAATACCATTGGGTCGGGAAAACGTCATTAGATTACCGAGTATGCGTATAATTCCAGCTTTCAATGTGTTCCAGTAATAACGAGAAACTGTTTTGGCGACAATCAATAAATAGATTCACGTAATATTTCTATTAAAGCCAGTAAATCTAAGTCGTTTAAATATAAAAGTAATAAGCTTACTAAATAAATACATATATATATATATATATATATATATATATATATAAATATATATATATATTCCATGTAGTTTTTCCGCTATTGGTTGCCATGAATATTATATATGTGTTTGATGTGACATAGTGTAAGGGTTTTTATAAAATTTCTGAACTTAGGCGTCGTTTCTTGTGTTGTAAACAAATAATTATGTTAAACTTTTACCTTTACCATAACTTATAAAATTTCAAATATAAGTAATTATTGTTTTTTATCAACATATTTTTTAAGATTATAGTCCAGCAACACAATCAGAAGCAGTTCAAAAGAAAGTCATAAAAGTGGCAGGCCAGGAAACTTTGAGAAATGTGTCGAAATTTCATAGTAATTTAAAATTTTGGTTAATTCAACAACTAAAGTACTTTTTCTCTGAGTTTGTGCTAGAAATAACAACTTTTAATTTTTAGCATTATTTCCATACGTACTGCATGTATGTTTATAGTGTTAATTGACTAAAACATTTAAAAATTAGTTATTAGTTTGATACGTGGTAAAATTCCAGATTAAGATCATGTTTTTTGTACCATAAGAAAAGAGAACCATTTTGAAATATTTTTTAAATGTTAAAACAGATTTTTATCAAACACTATTTATTTTAGGCACTGGTCTATCACCCTTTAATACCACTGGGAGTTACGTGTTAGTAAGGATATGTAAATTAAGACAAATCTCGTGGGTTATATTTTGCATTATGATGCATAACCATCTGATATTGCTACCTTTTTAGGTCACAGCGGTACATCAATCTCACGGGAGTCGTAATTTGTCCACGGTTAATTCGCCACTTTCCTACTTTCCATATTAATCTTACTCTTCAGGAGATTGAAAAGCGACATTATTAAGCGTTTCTCATTCATAACATTCGTAATAAAACAGTCAAACTCACCTTATTTGTTATGCGACTTATTTAAATGGTTTCACTCCATTTCTGTATTTTGACACCAATTTACTAGTTTTAGCACTTTTTTCAGTAATACACTATAAAGAGTAAATATTCCATTTTATATTGTAACAGTGAAACTAATAAAACATTTTAATTTTAAATAACCTTTTAAACTAATATTATATTGTATATTTTTCAATATGAATAGTCTAACACTTGATAGAACTTTGATGTCCGTCAATCATGCTTACAGACTTCATTCTCATCATCATCCGAAAGTTTGAAAGTTAACAATATAAAACTAAATGAAGCGTAACCACTGTAACAATATCACTTTGTCAGATTAAACTCTCAAATGCATAGATACTGATGTCACACATTATCCTACTTCAATTTATATGCTCTAGAAATATCGAAAAATAACGTCCATATACTAAGGTATAGTGCGGAAAAAACCAATACTACGGATTAATTTTAACCATATGAATGGGTTATTCAATTATATATTACAGTATATATAGTTATGACATTGTTTGCGAATTTTTTTATTATTGTTATTTAGTATTTTTATTTGTCTAATTGTATTGTATATTTATTTATTTTTATTTTATATTTTTCTTACTGTAATAAAAGTATTATAGTTATTTATTATCTATTTATTCATTATTTTTATAAATAAATTAATTACTACTGATCATACTGTAATAAATGTAATTTAATTTACCGCTATACAATTATAAATCAGATATTAATATTCTATTAAATAAAATACAATAGCATATTTGTTAGTATGGTAAACAACATTAATTACAATGTATAATATATTAGTTTTGCATAACTTTTCGTTGTGAATCAGTATTTTCATTTATTTAATATTTAGTAATATATTGTATTAAGGCTAATTTAAGATGACTTCTTGGTCAGGCCATTTCTTAGCAGTACCATTTGCGGTGCCATCCTTTCACAATATCATATCCAGTTATCATCAATTAAAATTCTTCTATCTTTAAATTATTTTCTGCTTGACCTGTCTGGTTCACCAAGTCACCATATCATATAAGCCCTTCAGTTTATCTAGAAAAGGGAAGGAAATACCCAGTTAAACGAAGCCATTATTTTAAGGACAAGGTAGGAGTCTGCTACACCACTAAACGTGAAAAAGCTTTGCGGAAGTTGCATGAGAAAGTTTAAATTTTGATATATGTGCTTGCTGAGCTTTATGATCTCAAAGTCCAGGATACAAGAAAAGTCGAGAACAAAGTTGGCCACCGCATTAGCTGTACAATTGGCAGATTTTGCAGATTGGCAAGAAGCAAATTTCGGAAAGAAACAAACGAAAATGTGAGACTGGTTATTTGTTGACATTACCAGACTGTTGAAAGATTGTTATAATAGAATCATGAGCCATCTTATTTGGAATATATTTAAAGCCGTTTAGATAATTTAGATTGCTGTCCACAAAGAGTTGCGTCTTGGTTCAAATTTGGAAGTTAAAATTCAATTTTGTTCAGAGTTTTATGCATTCATTTCAAGTTGATCCTTTATCAACCTATTGTGATAGGGTATATCATTATTATAGAACTATTATCAGTATTATTTCAATAGTTACAATTAATTATTTTAATTAGTTCTATATCTTGCTGACTCCGAGCTCTGCACGTCAGCATTATCTCAGGTTTCTCAAACGCAACAATAATTACAACTTTATAGTTACAATGTACTATTAACAAATTATTGTGTACTATTAAGTATTTATTATGTACTTATTAACAATAACGTTATAATGTACATTCATTACATCTATGAACTATGTGAATAAATGGATTACATGTCTACTTTTTGAATAAACAAATCTTCGTAACCGATGATTTAAAAAAATTGCTATGCTAATTTTATTTTTAAATTTTATTTAAATTAAAATATCAACAAC
The DNA here is from genome assembly GCF_021130785.1 of Homalodisca vitripennis. Taxonomy (NCBI): domain Eukaryota; kingdom Metazoa; phylum Arthropoda; class Insecta; order Hemiptera; family Cicadellidae; genus Homalodisca; species Homalodisca vitripennis. Next base: position 10,337 of record NW_025790717.1, read on the forward strand.
GTGTGTATATTCTGATATCTCATTTATGTCCATTAATGTCATATACGTGACTTGCGAGATTGATATTGCACAGGTTTATAGTCATATAACAAGAACGGGAAGAATATTTTTTGGCTGGATTTCAAATAGGTAGATTAATTTCAAATATATGTTTGTCTAAAAGTCTACCACAAGTCAAATAAGCGATAGCTTCCTTCAAAATATACAAAGAAAATTTACGTTGACAGAATACGAATGAAGTTTTTGCTTTCTAAACTCAATTACAAATTATTAGTAAAACATTACGTCGTTATTAATAGTCAAGCAAATATATAAATGCACATTAATATATATACGGAAAAACATATAGTCTCTTGGATTAATTCGGAATTGGAAAAAATTCCGATAGCTACTGTACGTTTTTCTGTATTTCCGTGAAGTCAAGAAAATATATAAATGCACACTAATATATATATAAACGGATAAACATATAGTTTCTTGGATTAATTCGGAATTGGAAATAATTCCTATAGCTACTGTATGTTTTTCTGTATTTCCGTGTAGTCAAGAAAATATATATATGCACATTAATATATATACGGATAAACATAGAGTTTCTTGGATTAATTCGGAATTGGAAAATATTCCGATAGCTACTGTACGTTTTTCTGTATTTCCGTGAAGTCAAGAAAATATATAAATGCACACTAATATATATATATATATATACGGATAAACATATAGTTTCTTGGATTAATTCGGAATTGGAAATAATTCCTATAGCTACTTTATGTTTTTCTGTATTTCCGTGTAGTCAAGAAAATATATAAATGCACATTAATATATATACGGATAAACATAGAGTTTCTTGGATTAATTCGGAATTGGAAAAATTTCCGATAGCTACTGTACGTTCTTCTGTTAACGTGTTTCCGTGTTAACGCACCAACAAATACAGAACCAGCTCTGGCCCGCTGAAGTGAGTTTCATGGCCGGTGTATAACACAAGCTGTTGTGGAAGGAATAGGGCAGACCTTGTAACTCACATTGTAAACATTACAGCAAGTATTACTGTTTGATGCTGAGTGAGCTAACAAATAACTATATTATTTGATGTTCCAGTTTACCGGAATATTCTGGAAAATAAATAATAAGCGGAACAGTATCACATACACTTTTAACAATCTGTCAATTGCAATAGCAGTAAATTACAACAATATTATTAATGACTTATATTATTTCAATATAAATTACAATAACCCACGGAGTTTTAATAATTTAAATGCCTATTTATAGAATATACTGTAGCAATTATAAATTATAGTTTCAAACCCCAACCATGCTGACACTAACTCCCATTCGATCTCCCAGCTTAAAATGCCAATAGGCCTCTAAGTATTAAAAGGGCAGTCTGACATGAAAAAAAATTTTTTTTTGGGGAATTTTGGTTTTTTTATTTATTAATATTCTTTAGAATTTTCTCTTTAAAATGGTATATAATATACCTTATTTACTATAATATTAACCTTATATAAAAAATATATATATAAAGGCTTTGCAACTGTTGTTTGGCGTTGAGCACCACTCCTTATAGTAAACAACAATCTATAAAATAGATATTAATTGGTTTTGTTATGTTGGTACTGTTTTGCTTTTAGTCTGGTTTTAGCTGATATCACACACTGTCAGCAATATGACAGATGTCATCTGTTGTTATTATTTTATGTTGGAGGTTATTTGTGAAGTTTTGAAATACTGTGTTTTGTGATTTGCAAGTTTCCTGTTGTTTTTATTTGTAAAGGAGTTTATTGTAATTGAATGTAGATTAAAATGGGTAATAAGAAGAGAGTAGGAACTAAGAAACTATGTTACAAGAAGAAGACTGTTGTTCGTAGCAAGAAAACAGTAGTAACTTCAGGTAATGAAGAGGATAGGCCTAGAACACCCAAAGTTGTTTCCACATCCAATGAGAAATTGAGCCCTAACCTAGCCTGCTATGATAATTCAACTGATACCTTACAGTATGACATAGTAAACATTGTACAGCTAGAATCAGTTTTGAAAGATGTTGCAGTGTGTAGGGTTTGTCATGGCAACTATCATTTAGTCGAAAACCATTAGCAGGGCTCGCAGTACAAAATTTCCGTCTCCTGTAGCTGTGGCATGACAAAAGCTTTTGACAACTGTCCCAAAGCAACAGATATTAGGCCTAGGCCTATTGAGGCACCAAGCAAAAGTTCACAATGCTACTATGACTTGAACCTAAGGTTAGTATACGGCTTGCGTGTAATAGGAAAGGGCTATACTGCTGCCCAAACTCTTTGCGGCATGATGAATTTACCCGCTCCGCCCAGCAAGTTCAATCAACATGAACAGTTTTTGTCCAGCCATGTAGAAGTGTGTGTGTGAAAACTCTATGAAGAGAGCAGTGACAGAAGCAGTTATTGAAAATGGAAATTCTAATGACTTATGTGTTGCGGTTGACGGAAGCTGGCAAAAGCGAGGCCACACCTCGCTAAAATGGCGTTGTCACAATTACTTCAGCAGATACGGGTAAAGTAATAGATATTTATTCAATGTCAAAATACTGTAACTGCCCTCAGAGAACAAGCAACCAACACTTAGAAATATGCAAGGCAAATTATGTAGGTAGCAGTGGAGGTATGGAAGCTGAAGGTGCGACTGCAATGTTCAAAAGATCCGAGACTAAATACGGTGTTCGCTATGTGGAGTACCTTGGAGATGGTGACTCCAATGGCTATGCAGCAGTTGTAGCAGAAGCACCATATGGCCCAGATGTGTCCATTCAGAAGTTGGAATGTGTAGGGACACGTCCAGAAGAGGATGGGGACAAGAATAAGGGACTTTATCATGAAAAATAAAGGCTTGAAGCTTTCTGACGGAAAATCTCTTTCTGGGAAAGGTAGGCTAACAGGGAAGGCGATCCAACAAATCCAAATATACTATGGGACTAGCCATCCGTAGGAATACCACACAGCGTGTGGAAGCCATGAGGCGAGCAGTTTGGGCGTTTTGTACTGTCATGTTCAGTCTACTAACGATACGCCTTTACATATTTTATGCCCAGACACCGAAGACACATGGTGTAAGTATAACAAAGCCGCCAAAGAAAAACTAAATATGACCACAGCCAGCATTTTCACCTCTCACCTGTTTCTAATGAAAGCAATCAAACCTATTTTTAAATCTTTGTGCAGCCTAGAACTACTCAGAAAATGTCTCAAAGGAAAATCTCAAAATCCTAATGAGTCTATGAATAATGTCATTTGGGCTCGGCTCCCTAAACGCACCTTTGTTACACTAGGTGCTCTTAGGCTAGGTGTCTATGAGGCAGTCCTATCATTCAATGATGGGTACAGCTCCAAAGTGAAAGTTTTAGAGCACATTGGGCTAGAACCAGGACTGAATATGCGGTTAGCTTTAAAACGTCTCGACACCCAGCGGATTCGCAAAGCAGATAAAGCGGCTACCGACATTGAAAAAAAAATCAGGCAATCAAGGACTTTAGCCAAAAGGAAGCTGGAGGATCTGTATCAAGAAGCAGAGGATCCAGACAACCCTTCCTACAGTGCAGGCCATCATTAAACCAAGGTATGAGTCCAAAATATGCTACCTTCTTGCTTTTTCTTGATTTGCCGAAACTTGTTATTTTTTAACTTTGGGGCCCTATAACTCAAAAACTACTAGGCCTACCCCAGTCAAATTTTTATACAGTATTCTACTTACTATTGCCTAGTTCCCCTCATGGGAATTTATAAATATTCTCATTGTCAATGAGGCACAGTAAACATTTTTACTTATAAAAAAGTTAGTTAAAAACAATAAATTATAAAAAAATTATAACTTTTTAATTTTTTTTTCAAATTTAAAAACCTCATGATAAGACCTAGATTATAAGCTATTTAATAAGTAAAATAAAAATCAGGACTCTATCTATAACCATTACAGAGATATAGGTTCCAAGTTAAACATTATGTTCTTATGGAGGTCGGACTGCCCTTTTAATAGGGTAGGAATTGATATATTTGTTATGATATATATTTAGTTGCTTACATATATAAACATCAGTTAAGTCTTATATATTTTCCAGTTTTTTTTTAAATATTATTACTTATATTTTGTACAGAACGTAAACATTTCCTTATTATGAATTGGTCTCTATAAGAATAATATAATATTTTTTTTTGTAAAATTTAATTTGTAAAGTTTCCAGGAATGTAAAGTTAGATAGAATGTAATGAGAAAAACGTATGTATCCGTATGTAATTAGATTGTAAATTGTCAGGAAATTCACTGCGACCTAATGTGCAGTGAAAATTAAAACAAATAAACAGTAATAAGTCAATGTTAACTCTTAAACTATGAAATATACATTATTAATTATTATTAATTGATGTGTTTTTTTAACCATATTTCATTTTAGTGCACATATTTTATGTTGTGAAAATAATATTTTTATATTAAGTATAGACTATGTCTTTTACTATCTTTTGAGACTATTGTTTGTTAGGTTCATTCTTGTATAAGGTTTCATTATTGTTTAGATGAAATTTGAAAACTAAATCCAAAACAAGTGATAATATAAACTCGTATCGCAGGTCAATTCCACTGAACCCCGGCTGAAGCTTCGGGTAACAGATCACAAAATAAAAAAAGGAATCTACTGCATATTTGCACTTGGCTTACAGGCACAAAAAGTGTATGCAGATTCTGAGAAAATAAAATTATATGCGATGAGGTGTCAAAATAATTTGCTGGAACAGAAGATATTTACTCAAAATAAAACATATAATTTATTTGTTGGGCCCATTCATTTAAATGTTTTTGAATATAAAGAATATATATGGATCAATATGGAATCTTTCTTTTCCTTACTGTAAGGGAAGGGAGAAATATCTACCAGATACCTAAATGATGTCACGTCTCTTTACCAGTTGCTAAAGGCATGTAAGGCTCGCACTAATTAAATCCACCATCCCTATGAAAACATAGATATCCCACATAGGCACTCGTGCATGTTAAATAAGTAACTGCTAGATTTTCAAATACATTATACCAAATCAAACTGTAATAATGTTGAACCTCAAGACGATGGCATTCACGAAAACTTACACTTTGATTATGCTGAGAACTTAGTAACCTGACAAATAATTAAGTGGTTAAGCAGAACATTTGTCGAAAATTTGGTACAATGTGAACACACTGATCGTGAGTTGATGTTATTGTTTTATATTGTTAAAGAAAAACTTGAAAACTGGAATATTATCATATAATATACCTTATATATTCACTGTGGAAAAGTATACTTGAGAGTTTTCAAAATAAAATAAGAAAAGTTTTGAATTACTAAGAAAATTTTATTGGTGGGGTAACACCAACGCAGAAATGATGATTTTCAGGAAGTGTATTTCCAATCACTACCGTCAATTAATTTGTAAATTTAAAACAATAATTTTGTTTTGTCTGGCTAAATGACGTATTGTGGAAGATATATAGTATTTACATGGGGTTTTCACCTCTTTTTCAATATATTATAATTGGCAATAATTAAAATAACATGTTGATTTTTTGTATTAACACAAATAGCATTTCAATATTACACTTATTATTGCTGCATCTGATGTAGCTTTAGTAAAAGGTAAAAGCTAGCCAGAAGTAGACCTTAATTGTGGTATTTTAGGTATCAAACTACAGTAGTTATACTATCATTATTGTTAATGCATTATTTAGACTAGATTTATGAGAACAAATATGTTTTGAACTACAACATAGAAACATGCATACGTACAAGTTTCTAAAATAATAAAATGTTGGTGTATCGGACTATTTAATGTTTAATACGCTCCTGATATGAGTGACGAAATATTATAACATTTTTATTAATGAGCACACACACTATGTTCAATGACATAATAGAAGTTATTTCATAAATGTTCGGTAGTAAGCATGTTAAGACTAAAATATAACGTTTATGATAAAAATACAAAGAACAACTAATGAATTTGTTTTAGGATTTTCATGTAAATTGTTCCACATTTTTTGGTGTGGAACAATTTACTTAACGGTGTGGAACTTATATAAAGGAAGCAAATGATTATTAATACAACTAAATATCGAATAAAAATACTTATTACAAATGTTTACACAAATGCAACGAATGAATTATTGAGTTTTCATAAAATTTAACTTTATATGCCTTATATTTCAAGGGATAAATTATACTGAATAATCCATTTTACTACAATAGCACTTCTCGGAATTCCATTAAACGATGTCGAGGTGCAGCTGAGGTGGATCTAAAGGTGGGTTATTAATAACACTCCACATCGACTGTTTAGCTCACGTCATCAATCTTCTTGGTTTTTCTCCTATGAACATATTGAAGTACCTCTTTGTCACGTTTAACTGCTTCATACAAATACGCGAAGTAAATAATAACAATTTCGGTCTGCACATTACATAATCCATTGCATAGTTGTAGTCTACTTGTATTTAAGATATGTTTTCAATACGACTAATTTTATGATCAAATTCAAAATATCTTTAAAAAATTTTGAAATTAAGGAAACGGGTAAACCAAAACAAACATGGAAAAACGGTAATTATTTAGTTGTACACAGTCACGTCTATCCGACCATAAAAAAAGAGGTAAACCGAAGTTAGCGTACATTGCCTAGACGTTTTATGTAAAATATTACTGAATATATATATATACATATATATATATATATATATATATATATATATATATACAGTATATATATATATATATATATATATATATATATATATATATATATATATATATATATATATATATATATATATATAGGTTAAGTTGTTTATAGATGAAAAGTGTGACACTAGCACACCGATACGACAAATTGTTATTTTTTATAATTTCCGTCAAAAACTAACATATTATTAAAATATATATGTAGTGATTAAATGTTTAGTTTTATTCAAATATTATGTTATGATATTTTATATACAATCATCAAAAATTTTATGATTGACCTTAACATCTGAACTTGATAATTGTACATTATATAGTATGGAATAAACGTCAAACAATTAGCTGTAGGTAAATTTACATGTCAAACATTCTTGAAAAGCTGAGGAAATACAAAACACAAAATCTCTTTGGTAAGGTATCTCACAAGACACATTTTTAAATTAAAAAAAAATATCTTATTCGAAACCGATTGCAACACTTCCGTAAGTGAAAATTATCCAAACAAATAAAATGTGTTAGTTTTTATCTGAATAGCTAACACAACTTTGATTGTGTATCTTATGTGTCAATATTTAATTATAGATGGTATTAATGAGTTCACTCCAGATATTATAAAAAGTACAAAGCTCAGACCAAGATTTAAATCTAGTAGGTTTGCGAAGATATGTTCTGCAAAATTTTCAAAACTAATAATTTTTCTTAATAACCGGCTGTAGTCAAAAGACAAAGCTTTGTCCCAAAGGTCCAAGTTAAACACCTTTACTCCTTAGTTATTGAATGCACAATTAAGGACATATAGTTAACTAAATATATAATTAATACTTATTATGATCGTTGTCTCCTTTTAAATGTAAAGGTTATACATTTTTTATTTTTGATCGGGAAAAACAGACAAACAGAAAAACAGATAAATATTAAAAACCAATGGAAACTATTAAAAAGTATTGTGATACCTATTCAGTATATTGTTTAAACTATATATTTTATATTATATCTCCACAAATGAGGAAGTAGAAGTGTTGAAGACTAACATCACTCTTGTAAGGCTCAAGGTAAGATTGCTACTAGTACTGCCAGCTTATAGACCTGTATGTAAGTAATTTAAACCACATGCTATAAAATATTGCACAGTTACGATTAATTTATGTATCAAAGTAAATTATATTCAACTAATAACACAGAAATTATTCGTTAGTATAGAAGCAATAAAATGTAGATACACATTATATCATTACTATGTTTTTCTACACTGTATAAACAGAAATTTATTGTTGGAAATAGAGTTTATAATATAGTTAGACTTGTTTGAGAGCGATAAAAAATCATTAAACTAGTCGTTGAACTATACATCGATAACTTTTATGCCTAAAAGTACCACGTCTAGTGATATATTTATGCTATGTTTTTAAACCATATAATGCACTCGTGCTATGATGTTTTTGGACACACATATCCTCAAACTGTAGTCATGAACTCCTCATTCCTACTGGATTATATACATGATATTGCTACTCAATATATGCCATTATTTAATATTTATTCTGTATGTATTAAACCTAAGTTTCTTAATATATACTCGTATATAATGATTTTAATTAAACTTTACCAATTCAAAAACAATATAAATGTTTCAGTTATACTCTTTATACACAATGACACAAAGATCAGGAATGAACATACGGCTTAAAATGGCTTTATAAAGAGCTTAAAGTGAAGAAATATATAGATGAGCATTGTTTAACATGATGATAAGAAAAAAATGAGGGTTAGTATTTTCAATGTAATATGGAATAATGCACACTAAAAATACTCAAATCATTCATAATAATTACTATACGATAAGAACTAGTATAATGTACCACACATCTGGCCTTTTAGTAGTTAATTCAGAGTGTGCGCAAATACTGGTACGTTATATTACTTGCCGATACGTCATCATTGGCAATCAACTGATTATTCCATTTAATGATTTATATAGAATATAACTAGCATTGAATACAAAGGTACAAAATACTTACCGGTAAAAGAGAAAAGATCAACAATGAAATAAGAGTATCCACCGACTCCTGTGTGAGACTGACAGCTGCTCTGCTCGTAACGCAGCAGATACACTGTCCGTTTTTATTCGACGGTAAATTTTCCAAAGACGGCTAAAAATAGAGTTGTAACTTTTACGGTTTGAAAGTTGTTAAAAATAAAGAAAATCTCAAAGTTCAAAGCATAAAAAACATACTTTGACAGTGATATGTCACTAGCACATATATCGTAAAAATCTTGCAGCGCAGTCTATTGCTTTCAAATGGTTTCGTTTTGTTTTATTTTGTTTTCATATTTTTACCCTGTGGTTTCAAAATAGGTTTTAGAATAAGTTAAAAATTCGTTGCTTACGTGCAATTTCCATAATTCCATAATTATTTAAGCATCAATTTTTACGTGGTAAAGATACCAAATATTTCAGTAAACTATGGTAGTATAAAAGTCCTGACTTAAACATTGTATATAAAAATACCTTGTGGTTCAGATATTATTCAAACAAATTTTATAGAAAAAGACGAGACTTACAGACATGCGCGTGTTTTATTCTTAGCTATAACAACTAAACTACATAATAGTTTTGAAACTAGGTAAGTAATACCTAATTTGTAAAAAAAAAATTTAAAACAATGTGGAATAATATAATTTTAGTAAATGTTTATAGAAGGTGAGCACTTGTATGAATGTGAAGTAATTCAAAGAAAACCCATTGATATTTCGAAGGAAGAAACTTTTCCATTGGTTTTGGAAGTGAAAACAGTAGAATTGGCTCATTAAGGATTGTATACCATGTAAATATACGGATTTTCTATGTAAGTAAATACAAGATTAATTAGTGTTATTAATATTATATGTAATATGCTTAAAACACTTCCTCTTTAGATCACGTCGTGTGTGTGTGTGTGTGTGTGTGTGTGTATTGTTCTTAAAAAATAATACATAGAAGAAAGTATACAAGTAAATTATGAGCAGCCAGACTAATTCGAGCTACAAGACAATAATATTGTAAAGGGAATATTCTTGTAGGTAAATATCAGTCAATAACAACCATATAGCCTAATACATTGTGCTAAATGATTTATCTTGTTTGTTTTTATTCTGAAAGGATAACATACTAAATTAGATACATATACTCAATTTATAGTAAACCTTGAGTGTATTATGTATATTGTACAAATGTAGTGTGAGATTTTGTTCATAACAATAACAGAAGTAATCTCAAAAGAAAATCTCACAGGTGTCATTCCCATACCACCTTCATATCCTTCTGAGAATTCTTCACCGACAGTATAGGTACAGTAAGTGTGATTTTCTTTAATTCCAAAAAGTATTAAGGCAAAGAGATTTTTAATAGTATTTCAAGTAAAATTTCTGCTCTCGCACTTGTAATTTGAATAAAAAAATTTTTACAGCATTACAACTACCTGAGTCTTTATGCTTATCAATCGTATCATGAGCACAAAATTAGTAAAAATATAATAAAATATAAATCTCCTTCTTGCTCAATCTACAAGTATTTTATTTTATTATAAATATAGGAAAATTAATATGTCATTTAATGAATTAATATGTTAACTAATCATAATTATTCAATCTTTAAAATGTACTATAAAATATTAATTCTGGTTTTAAAATTATGAATATTCAAAATTTTCTATTACTTAAAAGTAGAAGACCTTAACAATCATATAATAACAATAAGTTACTATATAACAACAATGGATTATATACCGATATAATAAAATAACGTCTCGGTTTTAAAATACAATAATCCAGTATTTAATATTATTTTACTGCATCGTCTGAAAATAAAAGTATTTTTTAGCAGAATTTCTTGGCATACTTACTGCTATCTCGTATAAAATGCTAGATAATATGATTATATTACTTAAAACTCTTAATAGGATAGTGGAAGTGCACATGACGTGTAGCGTATGAGGCTTCGCTGAGAACGAATGCAAAATTTAAAGTAAATAAATCATTTCATTCTTAAATTTATTAGTTTTAATCTAGCCTAACTAAAAACATTCATGAATTTTACGTTCAAATTTATTATTTTACTCTGTTTACATATACATATATTTGTTTTTTAAATTTCATCATGGTTACCTATGAAAATAATGAGAGAAGTATAGAAATGTTCACCAATGCTTAGCCAAATCCATATGGAGTAGCATGGACCGTCATTAAACTTAATCATGTCGATGTATAAATAAAATTTAATGAAAACTATAAAGCATATAGTTTAGTTCTGAAGAATAGATATAATTACTGCTTTTTGAAGAGTAAGCAGAGTTTTAGCGAAGTAATGATTATTGTGTAATGTAAATATGTAAAACTATTAATAAAATAAATGTACTCTGCATTAATTTAAATAAAACAATCCAATACTAACTTTAAATTGTGTTTTTCGTATATAAATAGCTTTGAAGGAAAGCATTATCTGACTCACATAACTAAAAAAAACATGTTGGTATTGAGCTTAAATTTACTTTTATACACAAACTCTGCAAATCTAATAATATTATCCCGCTGGATTATGATATGTGATTGACCCTAAATTATAGCCAACCTATTTACACTGTGACATAGTGAAATTCAATAACGGCGCCGCTAACGCTGTCATTCTCTCAACTAATTACGAGTTTAGGATCACATTTATAATATTATACGATGTAACTTTATCGCCCATAGATATCAACTTAGAATAAAGTAGTTTATGTCAATCCTCTTTAGAAATCAACTACAAATAATATTTATTTATTTTTATTTACATCCAACAATAAAGGTTACACATCCAATTACATTGTGCATGTTAAAATCAAGAAGACATGTAACAATATCCACACATTCCAATATAATATAATCCAGTCTAGTACAGTGTTTCCACCACAATAGTTCACATTAAATAGATAATTAAGCCTACAAATACATAACAGATACATACATACATATATATATATATATATATATATATATATATATATATATATATATATATATATAAAACAACTTAACTATAATAAAATTATAAACAAAATAACAACATTAATTAATAATCATAAATATTAACAAAAACAACAAATCAAATCAAACTCTGTCAAGATAACCCATAACAAAAAGAACACACACACACACACACACACACACACATATTTATATAATTAAAAGTATAAACATCTTAATAAAAATATTGGTAGTGTAGTATAATTGTAAAATGTGTATATGTAAGGTATTAGTTCTAGTCTAGATCAGCTTATATCCCTCTGACAAAGTCTTTTGTATTGATTAAGAGGCCTACTATGGAAAAATATATCAACCCTCCCAGGCAAAGAATTATGCAATCTCGTCATTGTATTCAAAGTTGATGAAAAATTTGCCATTGTGCGAGAAAAATTAATATGAAACAAATTTTGGGATCTATTATAAAATGATGGAATGTTGGACACCATTATTGAAAAAGACCCTACGAGTAGAGGGTTGAAACGTCGTATTGGTCGGAAGCTTGATGAATTGTTGTCTGTGAATAAAAAAAGAGATATTTCCGCTGTCTCTTGGTAAAATAGAAAAATTAGCAGGTATATTAAACATTAATGGGTTTAGAGGTGTTTTCATGTGTGACAGTTACTTCCAGACAAACCTACAAATATTGAAAGTGGTATTGTAAATCTTGGTGACCTTTCATCTGGTGGTAATCACTGGACGTGTTATGTGAAACTTGGTGAAAAGAAATTCTATTTTGATTCATATGGCGATGTCAATCCTCCAATAGAAGTAGTCAAGTACTTGGGGCCAAAAGGGTTGGTTTATAACTCAGAGCGTATTCAGGGGTTTGACGATCCTCCTATCTGTGGACATCTGTGCCTGGAGCTTCTACGAGATTCAGCTGGTGAGGACTGCGAACATATTCTTCGTAATATAAGAAACAATAAAAATGCATGGAAACCGCGGTTTTATTTTCAACAGATTTGGAGACGAAATTGAAATTGGGTCAATACCATCTCAACCCAATTCAGACCCTTCTCCTGACGAGATAATTGAGCTTGCAAGTGATGTATCAAAAGTCTCACAAGATTTATCCGAAGTCAAGAAATTATTGGAATCGCATTTGGTAAAATCGGAAAAAATAATAAATGCGATCGATATTGTCCCCACTAGTACCGTAAATGGTGAAAAGATATGGGGTAGCTTCCTACTGAAAAACCACCAGAGAATTGGTCAAGTGAGCAAAGCAGTGGCGCCATATGATGTGGTTGTCAAAGTTCAATTGAGTGAATTAGAAGGCAATATATATATTATGCTGAAAAAAATTCAACAACGAAATAAAAATATATGGAAAGAGATTGTGAAGACTTCCATGATGGAAGTAACTTCATCTAAAACTTGTATAGAATTATAAGTATATAAAAACTGCAACCATGCCATTACTCAAACTAACTGGAACTGAGTCTGTACTGACTCTCCATCTAGAACACCCCATCCACTTGGATCCAAACGCAGAGTATTATATGGCTCTTGTTGGATTTTACTCTGAGAACAACATATACAACTTGTTGCAGCATGCAAAAGTCTATTTTTGGGACTTGGAAATACATTTTATTGCGAAACCACTGATACTTCAATGCGGTTACTGGACCATTGAACAACTTGAAAAGAGTTTCAGAGATTACATAAAATCGTTGAATCTTAGTGTAAGCTCTGTCGATTTCAAGATCTTTTAAAAATGGTCACAAAATATCAATTAATTCTCCAATTAAATTCTACTCGGATAAAACCGTTAGTAATCTCTTAGGTTTTGAAAAATCTGATGCAAAAAACCTACAAAAAGAATCGTCTTACTTCAACTCAAATGAAATGTAATTGCATCGAATCCACCGAATCTCAGAGCCATTGATGTCATCGAGATACACTGCAATATTGTCAACAACAGTCTTGTCAATCATGATGATGTTCACTGTCACAAACATTTCGAAACAGCAATCCTCTACTCCTTTTCCCCTAATGTACCACACGGCTACAAAATATCTCTCAATCACCTCAAGAAAAACACTACATACCTCTTCGGAGCGGTTTACGAAAGATTCAACAGATCACAATCACACTTGTAGACCAAAAACAACCAACTGCTCCAGAACAACCATGTAAAAAACATCGTCTATTGAGATCTGATCAGTAAATCACAAACACATATATAATCACAATTGTGGTAAACTGTCGTCTTTGGAGCGTCACAAAACCATAGATCCATGCAAACCCACTCTCACACTCTTAGTCGCTGAACCGCTCTCTAACAATTCTGTCCCAGATTCGATCTCACATGGTTTGTACCAGAACCGGTCTCAGGTGCCTTGTCCCAGAAACGGCAATAGTATACTACTACTGTCTAATAATAAATCCCAAATTGTTGTAAGCCTTATTTACAATAGATGAGATATGAGGATTAAAAGTTAGAGTAGGATCCAAAATTACGCCTAAATCCTTAAATTCAAATACCCTTTAAAGATTACTACCATTTATGGCATAGTTATTGGAAATTGATATCTTTTTCTTTGTGAATGACATTACGTTGCACTTACTAATATTAAAAAAAATATCTTATTTTTTACTATTCCAATCTACAATTGCATCCAAAGCCCCCTGTAATGCGTTGGAATTCTGACGTTGGAATCTTCTTCACTTTCCCAAAGTTAAGCTGGAGTTGGGAAGAAGGAGCTTCTTTCTTATTTCGGCCCGAAATTGTACACGACCTCCCACCAAACGTGTGAAACAATGTTCAATAGCTACATTTAAGAATAAGATGAGGCAGAATTTGCTTAATGTATAGATTTTCATTGTTTATTTGTATTTCATTTTCATGTATATGTTGTATGTGACGATAGTTGTTCTGTATGTAACTGAGAGAAACGCTTGATGAAAATAAAGACAACATTATTAACTGACTAAAACAATAATTTTTAATTCCCAAGGATACCATAAATACGATTTTCATAACATTATGTATTACACTAATTATTTAAAATCTAAAGATAGTATCCATGATCTCCTTTGTGAGATTATCCTACATTGTCGGACAAATTCTTGTGTTGTGCAATGTTATCAGGGCTATCACTTTCTGGTGTTGGCGGCTTATTGTTTTGAATTCTTACATCGTCGTCAGGCTTGCTGGGAATTAGAGTATATTACTTTAGCCTTATAATACGTAATCTAAAGAGGAAGTGTTTTGAGCATATTACATATAATATTAATAACAATAATTAATCTTGTATTTACTTACATACAAAATCCGTATATTTACATGGTATACAATCCTTAATGAGCCAATTCTACTGTTTTCACTTCCAAAACCAATGAAACATTTCTTCAATGGAAATATCAATGGGTTTTCTTGAATTTACTTCATATTCATATAAGTACTCAGCTTCTATATACATTTACTAAAATTATATTATTCCAATTGTTGTGAAATGTTTTTTTCGCAGGTTGAAGCATATCCTAAGTACATTGAATAACTACCACAAAATGCTAATGTAAGATCAGTTGATGATAACTATTTTCATCTCAACATCCTATTCTATTTTGAGATGCCAATTACTAGCGGGGAGAGTGGATAAAACAAATGATGCTGTATAGATGTCCAATAACCTGGTGCACTAAATCTCGTCATTATTCCGAAACCTCGGTCCCTACTTAGAGAGCGTTCGATAAAGGAAGTAATTTCTTATCAGAATTAATAAGATTTTTTAGAAGCCAGTAACTATTTTGCCCTCTTATCTAGAGTTAAAAGTTCATATAAATATATTTAATTTCTAATACTTACATTTTTAATTTGAAAGTATTTCAGCAGAACAGCTTTCTGTGGAAAATAAATATACAATACACTGTATTTATATATATATATATATATATATATATATATTCATGCTCTATTGATTTTAAGTTACTGAAATTTAGTAAAGTTAAAAAATAACTTGATTTTTGTACTTTAATTTCTAATGTTTTTGTATTGAAGAGTATACAGTACGAAGTAAATGTCGAAATGTGTATGTAATACGATCTGCACACACACACACACACACACACACACACACACACACACACACACACACACACACACACACACACACACACACACACACACACACACACACACACACAAACACACACACACACACACACACACACACACACACAAACACACAAAAGCACGCACTTATATGTATGTGTGTACATTAATTTTAGTTCCAAAAACACCTAGTGGGGTCAAAACAATTTAATATTAAGAAACCCGAAGCTAAAAATATATAAATATTTATAAAAAAAAGGATTATTAGTTTTTTAAATGAACGTGTTGTTGGATGCAATTATACCTTTTAATTTTATTCTGTTATTCACAGTCCATAATTTTTATGGATTTTCTTTTTACATGTTTTTAGATGCATATTATATAACATTTCATTGTGAGACTGGCAAAACGTTGTGTGGTTACAAAGATTGAGTGTAGTGTCCAGTCTCAATAAGAATAAAACGTGCGCGGGTGGGTACAGCACATTCGTCACGTTGTGTGCTTGAGTTAGGCAGCTTACTAGTTTCAATGTCATTTGGAAAACTTCCTGGTGTGTGCACAAAATACAGCGTGTGCTGATGCTGCGGATTTCACCAACATATAATTTTTAAAACTTAATGGTTGTTGATTTCATCATCATACAATTTATACTGTGTTTACCTGTTAAATGAATTTTCTTCATTTATAACTGTTGAAGCCAAAAATGTTTTGTAATACCACACGATAAGAATCTTTAGCATGGTTACAGAAACGTTTAATTAAAATTGGAACAGCTTTTACTTTTACTTTCAATTTATACAAAACGTTTAAAAAAACAAAACACAAAATATGGAAGTTTTTTTGAGCAAATACGATATCACAACTAGTTCTCTTACGTTAAGGTGTAAGTATATATTTTTTAAAATATATTTATAAAGATAAATTTTTAGAATCATCATATTTTTCTTTATAACTGTACATTAAATAATTATGATTCTGCAAATACTTGATTCGTAGTGGAGAAATGTTAAGTAAGGTCTTTTTGAAGAAAGATCGTGGACTTCTGTCGTGACAGTGTTTGTAGGCTCTATTGATTCTGTAGAATTGGCAGCTTGTAAATCCTCATTCAAAATTGCCGTCTGTCGATGATGAGTCCATTATGGATGTTGACTGTGGTGATAAACATATATTTATATTAGAAAAAGAGATCTGAGCATTCTTAGTTGAATCCAAAATGGCCTATCAGGGAATCAGCAGGTGCAGTCTCAATCATCATATTAATTAAATAATTTAGATCATTATTCTATACGTACATCTTGACTGGTTGTATAGGCCCATAAGTTATTTCATGTTATACCAGAAAAAATACTGAAAAATCGTTATATATCTTAAATATTTTAAATTCTTATCACAACGGCTTTAAATATTATAAAATAATCACAGTTTATGTAAAAAAGATACTTTAAAGCATATTCTTGTAACTGACGTTCACACAATAAAACTAGCAACTTTAAATAGTTTGTTTTACAACAATACAACAGTTACAAATTTAGGCTATGTTTTTAGAAATGGAGAACATCTTTATTGCACCGAATTAAAATCATATATTAATGTTTTTTATGAAAACTATATCGTAT
This sequence comes from Homalodisca vitripennis, assembly GCF_021130785.1. Taxonomy (NCBI): domain Eukaryota; kingdom Metazoa; phylum Arthropoda; class Insecta; order Hemiptera; family Cicadellidae; genus Homalodisca; species Homalodisca vitripennis. The sequence goes on from NW_025790717.1 coordinate 27,786, forward strand.
GTCAAAATATTATAATAGAATGAACTAGTTATACAATATGAAAATTACCACTCAATATCTTTTTTATTTACAAAATAATATCATTTCTGGAAGTCCCCATAACATATTTTTAAAAGATGTACAATAATATATTTTACGTTTATGTAGTAAACTGTTACACGGCCGTCCGATAAAGGAAACTATCGTTATTGTGCTGAGAGAACACTGGAATTAATGTTATATGCTGTGTACAACCACGTTTTTATATTAAGTGCTTTATATTTTCAGGAAACTTGTTTAAAGTGTTCAATAAAAGTACTACTATAGTATACTATATTCATGATTAACAACATTTATATTATAGGGAAACTTATATTATTATTTGCATAATTAATTGAATATGTTGCTTTCAGTTTAACCAAATTTTACTTTTAATTAAGATTTTTAAAGAATCCTGGAATTTTTTTTTATAAACTTTTACTATATTCATATTGTTTGGTTAAAACTTTATGTTTATGAATCTATGTATAAAATCCATACCGAAAATGAGAACCAAAAAACAAAGTTTGTTTAAGATGGAGCATTGAGTTTCTGGAAATACCTTTTTACTGTATATATCAAACGTAATAAGTCAAGTTAGAACTTTCGATAAGTGCTCCTTCTACAGTTTCTCGACCTGGAACAGTTTTCAAAGTACATCATTTTAAGCACTTAGTAACTTTCAAGAACATCTCACTTTACTATACTTAACACTTCGTTGTTACTGTTATTGGAGTAATTCTAGATGTACTAAATTCTCGAACAGCACTTCCCTTAGACTTGTTAACAATAGACTTCCAGTTTTGTCTTGTTGCTGACATTTCAGCTTTCCGTAAACTACGTGGGAGTGACACTAAATACTATTCTATGTTACTGTACTTAGCCTCATGAGCTGATAAAGGTAAAAAGAATTCAATTTAAAAAGCTCATATTTAAAAGCTCATAATCCTTTCCCATCTTCTTGTTTATTACAATTAAGACGGACTGTTATATGTTTTACAAAACGTAGACATATATAGACGGATATGATGTGGGGATGGATAATTATAAGTTTAGAGTAAATGTTCTTGATTTTATTATAGACTTTAATTATATACATTGTAAGTTGTCTTATCAACTTAAATAGATATTGAGTGCTTTTCATTGTTCAACGTTTTTGGTGACTTTTAAACTTTTATAATATGAAGTGTTAATAGTCTATTGAACATTTGTTACAAAATAGAACACTATCTTTCGTCGATTGACATTGGCAAAATAATATTCACATAAAGTAATCGGTGTATGACATTGCGTTCCCCAGTCACTCAACTCGGTGTATATGTTGTTTAGTATGCATGTGTTTATGCAATGATGATATAGTTCGTGATGATTATAATCCTTGAAATTTTTCTATTTGTATACAGACCGAAATCATGTATCCTTTCAGATTATATTAATAAAAAACATAGCATCGATCCATAAGTTTAGTAAAATTAGTTTTGAGTTTAGTAAAAATTAAATTACTTTATACTTACCATCATAAATAATATATGTATTCGTGTTTGTTTAGTGTAAATTGTACAGAAACAGATTATCCTATTTATAGAAAATACGACATACTGATGCAAGCATAAAATACGGATTCACCTTCATTTAAATTACAATAAGAAGAGTAAATATTAATTATTTCCCGTAAACCATAGTTTGTAGTTTAAGTCAACCAGGTATGCCTTGGCTTTGATAAACCGCGAAATAGTTGGCTATGAACATTCTAGTTATGCAATATAATTATTCTTTTTATAATCAGGTAACGTTTCAATTTGATATGACTGTAAATAAAAATCATTAGGGTGTATAAAATAATTTTCCAGGGGGCTAAGCGTCGATACAGGTAATTAGATAGGAGAGTAATATTACAGTACTTATATTATTAGCATAAAATTCAATATTTATGTGACTTAGTCAACTATTTATACCCTAATAACAATACAATATTTCCGTTCAAAATCAGATAAATTGATTTGCTAGTATTGTTGACATAATTTGCAAATTTAATTTCAAATTCTTGTTGCTATAACTAACATAAGATAATCTATTCATTTATTATTACAAGAAAGAGTAGATTTTAGAAATACTTTTTGTTGCACTTTTTGCTATGGTTACATATGAAGCAGAGGTTTATCTGTTCCCCAAGGGAACACTTGAGCTATATTTCCGTCATCCCGAGAGACAGATACACTGTGGGATATAAAATAACATCCATAAATCTTTATGTCATAAATAAATTCTAAGTTCAAACTACTGCGATGAAATGTAATGGTAAAATCTTAAAGTAAATACTAACATAAGTTGAGTTCGCTTACGTTCCAACTATAGTCCATTATAAAGTAGCTAATCACAAACAAGAGGAAGATAAATATTGTTACAAACTTATAAAATCTTTTATGTTATACACTCCATACCCACGTGCAGTGCCAAAGAGATTGTCTCTATATTAGCTATTGGAGACTTTGTTGTTTAGTATAACCATTTTTTAGTGTCTTAAGAGTAAGATAACCCATTTGAATGAAGATACAATAACAATAACTTATATAGTTTACAGAGCTACGATACTACATGTAGTAGCATATCTGGGACGAACAGGCAAATTCTCTTACCCGTATTTGATTACATGTTTGTTGATTTACGTTTTTTGATGAATCAAGTTACAGGATTGCCATCAGAAGTAATTTATTCCATAATTTAAAACAGGGTTTTGCATACTGTTTTTACGTATTTCAAGAAAAGTCATGACTTTCGGCTTATTATCATGGTAATGAGATAAGTGTAAAAATTTACTCACTCAAAAAAATATAAATAGCAATTGTATAAAATAATAATTAGCAGAATGTTTAGAAAATTATTTGTAAAGAATTTCAGAGTTGACTAACGTGAAACGACCCACAAGACCATTGTTAATATTTCAAGCAAATTTTACTCGTACGCCCTTATTTTGCCCTTAGTTGAATTATGGGATTTCTATTTTAAAAATTAATCATCAATACTCACTAATTAATTTTTCTGTTTTTTGTATTTTGGTGTAAGGTGATTAACTTTTTAATAACGATAAAGTATAAAAAATAAAATGTTTAGTATTAAATTATTTAAAAAATTGTTCAAATCTAGTTGTTAATCGATTTCATACAGAAAAAATGGATATGATCATAAATAATCATGTTTATTATAAAACGTTTTATTACTGACACTTCCTTTAAAAATGAAAACTTGTATAGACAAATTTCTAGTACAAAATGGTAACTTTCGTTCTCATTAATGTCGAATGAATAATTATTCCCACTATTATTATTCCAATATACATCCAGGTATGCTTGCAGACATAAAAATATAGATCTATAATTGACCTTTCAGGTAAACATCAGTTAGATAAATAACCTTACTTTATTCTTAATTGCCTACTTATATCTCTTTAACAATCGCCTTTTAGTTACTCAAACATTATTCTCTCTTTCCTCTTCCGTTATTTAAATTATTCAATCTAATGAGTTTTTTTATTTTCCTATTTAGTAATATGATTTGGTATGTAATTTATTAAAAGAATGTTTGATAAATACAACACGTTGTTTAAAGAAAACACAAATTGTAAGTTAACTGTCTAGGTTTCACTGAAAACTTAGTGTAATTAGCGTGTATAATAACAAACCTCTAGAAGAAAACAGAGCCAAGCTGCATTAGCCTTTAGCAAGTGTCTGCAAGATGCCATTTTGAGATAAAACATTAGTATTACGGTGTAAATTACTTAATTTTAATTGTATACTTCTGAGGGAAAGTCTTATACTTCAGTATTATGAAATCTCGTTCATGTAATTAATACTGTTTGATATTATCAACCGATTAAATATTATTCACTTTTTTCGTTTCCTTAGAAGCAAAAATAAAAATTGTTTTGTATAAGCACCCTTTGTATCTGGTTTTCGTAATCTTAATAGAGAATTTTCTCCAAAAAAAGGAAAAGCTGAGATTCGCACTTGTTTTAGAGTCTAAAATATCAAGCGGATAGTATAATTTTTAATATAATATTTATTTTTAGTTTGAAAACATTTACAACCTATATAAGTAAAACACACATAAATAACACTTTAATTGAATGTCTAGAAACAACATATAATAATTAAAGACCGGTGATTAGGATGAAATTGCGGTTTTCAGTCTCTTTAGTTAAATATGTCGACAGTGATATTATCCTTAGTTTTGGTTTGCTTTAAGGTGTTTTAAGCCTTATGTGTTTCTAAAAAGTATTATTCCAGAGATTGGAAAAAAATCCGTGACGAAAAATCCGTAAATACTTGCATTATTGGTTTTTAAATACAAATTAATTAATGAAAATGTTGAAAGTAAGCATAAAACAGAATATTGGTTTTAAAAATTAAATAGAATTTAACAAAAAACCTGATGTTTGTAACGGTTCAGTGGGTTATTCCAGGATTTTAGTCGTCAACACAAACGTTAGTTATCCTTCGTTTAAATAATTAATTCAGTCTTCTATAATTAGGTTTCCCTTAGGTCCAGTCTGCGGAATACTTTGCTAGCTACGGAATATTAACGAGTTTCCTCTGCACAACGTGAAATAAAAGGTTATTATTTCATTTTTAATAGTACAGTTCTAAAAACATGTTTTCCTTACTTGTAAACAAATATGGAGAGTTTGTACATCATTTAGTAACCAGATTAACGAACACGGATTTTAAAATTTCTGATTATTTGCAGTGAAACAAGTGACTTATCATTTTCCATTTAATGCGACATGTATGTGCCAAATTTTTAAGAATGACAATCCAAATTTAGTTCTGATGTGAATATAATGTAAGTATGTGACATTAATAATACCACTTTTTATCGTAGGGCGTTACAAAGAGAACACAAAATTTAGAAAACTGGTATCTGCTTTATTCTTTAGGTATTCAATCGAGAAATATAAGTGTACGCATATCTTTAGCTAAATATATTAGCGATAATAATCCGTAATCATGATATCAATCTCATTATCCATTACTGTTAACGAACTTTAATCAAAGAATGAGTTTTAGTCGATTTTTTTTGTGTATGTACGTATACTAATTTAGATCCAACCAATTCTTCCTCAATACGAGAGTTTTATTCTGGGCCTCTTAATACCAAAAATACATTTTTAATTATTGTCCTATTTGGTGGAAATTAGATTAATATAAAAAATTTGAAAATCCATTATTATCTTAACATAATACTAATATATATATTTCACTTAATTTTATGGACGGGTTAAAGTTAATATATTTACCTTAATTTTATAATATTAATCGTAAAAGTAAAAAATTAATAGTATGAGCAAAAATGAGCAACTACTAAATTTATATTTAATTTAATTAAGTTAAAAAGAAATATTTTTAAAAGTAATAAACATTCTAATCAAATGAAAGACACATATTAAAAAGGCAATTAGTTAAATGAGCATAACATAGTATCAATATAAGTTAAAAAACAATCCAAATCTAATTAGCAAACAGTGATACAATGTACTAAATTACATTATAACTGTAAGAAATATTACCTACACATGCATAACAGTATTAAAAGTATTATTAATAACATCACACTTATAAGTGGATAAAACAAAATTTTCTCTACCGGTTTTACAGCAATTTCGCATTGCACGATGTAAAGTGTCAGCTAAAAAAAGTTATACCTCTTCTGAAATATTGCTTCCACGTAGTGAAGCCTAGATAAATAATGTTTTTATGTCGTAGGAGGTCACGAAGAAACTTCGGACTAGAGGAGGTATCAAGATGTTCGGTCAGGAACTCTATGAGACAAATCTCAGCCAATAGTTTCAAGTCAGTTTTATGTTGTGTTAGCTAAAGCATGTGCTGAAGGTAAGCATTAAGATTCCACAACTTGGCGAAGCCTCCTGATAACCGGTCCCAAAAATCTATATATCTGGTTCAAAATATCTATTCATGACATCGAAAGCAAAGTATGTGTAATGTGTTGCTGTCATCTCTAAATATCAAACTTATAAGTAGAGCTTATATTTTCCTTAAGTTATTTTAAATTTAAATAATTTTTTTGTGACATTCAAAACAATCCTGAGGTAAGTGATAATCACTAAAAGATATTTCAATCTTCTCATCCATATCAGATTTAAGATCCAATGTGATTAATCTTTTAGCTCTGAAGTTGGAGAATGAAACAGTTATTATAAGTACCTCAATTAACTCAATTATAACTCCATTTTTTTCCACATATTTAATGACGTTTAATTCAATAGCTCCAAACGATTTCAGTAACAAAATTAATTGTTTTAGTCCAGTGTCGATTAATCCTAAAGGAGAAGGCATAGCTTTCTAGTTATTTCAAATGATGATAGTCTTTCTCTGACGTTTTTGTTGAGGCTTGTCTCGCTGGCTTGACTAGTAAATTAATACAAAATTCCTAGGTTGTGTAAAAAGGATACATTGTTCATACGGCATACTTTCCGGATCTTGTAATTTACTTCTTGGTGTAAGGTACTTCCAGTTCCATATTTAATTTTTCACTGATGCTCCAATTAAGATAATGTTCATTCCTGAACAGCCTACTTCTGGTCAAAAACAATGGTAAACTTTGTGGCATTCAGTGGTAAAATAACATTACTCATCAAGCATTGCACAATTAATATTTACTCAAAATTAAGATTAAATTTATACATTCACTAATAACTTTCACAAATGTTTATAGGAAATGCTAAAATACTATCGGTATAATTTATTAAGCTATAATTTTAAGACGAAAAATGTACAGAAGTTTAAAATAATTAAACATATGATTTTAAAGTCATATTATAATGTAAACATATAAAAGTTCGTTACACTCTAAAAGGCTGTTTTAATGCATGACATGAAATGTCAAGTGTTTACTGCAATACATTTTCTTATGGGAATTTTCCGAATCCTAGAGGAAAGACGGGGCGGAGCCCCGAAGAAGGGAAAAAAAACTCTTCATCGGGCCTCTAAGCTTCTAAGCCACAATACATCACCTATGTGTCTAGTTATCCCAACTCTCTTGGGCTTTTGCTCTCTACGTTAATGAATCAGTCAGCCGCCGTCAGGACATCTCCTTTAATAGATTAACAGTGTCATGTACTATAGTGTATGTAAAATTTACTATACTTGACTGTCCACTGAAAATAAGAAATTTTTCTTCCGGGAACTGCATCATGAAAAAACTTGTAAATCTTAGGAATTGTGTAGAAATTAATAATCTTAGTATTTCACATCATTTAAAATATTATGTATATTACTTTGGTGTAGTATGCAAGTTCCTATCTCTAATTGTATTAGTTTAGACTGGAAGATTCAAAATTATTTATTTTATGATCTTTTTATAAGATCTTATAAGATATTTTATATGATCTTTTATCAGATAAACATAATTATAGGAAAAACACACATATAACTTGGTGGAAGAACTCACACCTCTGTAACCACCTCATTATAGCTGAGACGCTCAAGAGTCCTATACTTGCAACCATATATGTCCGTAACAGCAATTACGTCTTTCTAAACACATTGGTCAAGTCGTTATTGCTAGAGTCGTTTTCAGCATTGCTTGTTTCCTTTTTCCCTTGAAAGCCGATTTCAATTTTTTTTCATATTTATTTTGGAACGTTTACTTAAATAATTGTTAACTTCCAGTTCGAGTGCCAAAGGATTACTGGTCTGACGTGTAGCTTGACTTCAAAACGTTTAACTTAAAAGAGCTTTTTGCTTCACATAATAGAAAATTGCCACAATCTTGACTACCATTCACCATTCACTTATTCTGTAGATTCTGCAGCATTTTAACCTGGACAAAGGTTCCTCTAATGAGGAGTAATGTAAATATACTAATAGCGCTTCGATTATGAAATCAAAGAATATGTGTTTTTAAAAGTTACTGCCAATATATATGTGGTACTTGTTTTTGGTTTTAATGATGCGGTAGAGAGTGAGTGACTATACTATTCTCAACCTATTCTACACTTAAAAGTCAAAATAAATTAATCTGTAACGACATTATGTCTCTTTATTTTCTTCTGGAACATTATTTTGGTCTGCTTTGGTTAAAGTGACAAAGCCGTCTTTGTTTTCGCACTTGTATTCAGCCAAAACAATTTACTACGCTTTGCGATTAACAACGCAGACTCAACCACTAATAAATTATTAATGACAATGTAGATTTTATCAGCGCTTAGTTGAGAATTTTCAATGATTCATTTTTACAGCACTACAGTCCATTTGGGTCAACTTATTTGTCAAATTAATGTGTACAAATACATGGTTTATTAATTAATATTTCTTAATAATATTATCTGCGTATTTAATAGGTAACCTTAAGCTAATAATAAATTAAGCAGTTATTTATGCTAAGTTATGAGTTTTAAAAGGCAGTTCTTTTTTAAAAATGTGTCTACTTCTATAACATAGGTAAAAGTAATAACCCAACACACAGAGAAGCAAAGTAACCTACAAGCAATCCAGAAGAAGATTAAAAACGTGCCGGATAACTCGTGAATATATATGGTTAGGGCTGAGGTATAGGTTTCTTTAATTAAACAACAATTAGTTTAATTTTAAAAGGTAACAGGGAGCAAAGTTGTTGGCCATGTATTTTATTCCAATGAACAATTATTTAACAGCTAATGATTGCTTTCACTATTTGATAGTATAAATGTTCTGAGGAATATCAGCTTTTCGTGGGATTTTGTATGAGTCGTTATTTTATCTGAAACTTTTTTGTGTTGGTTTGGAATGAAAAATTAATGACCTAGAATGGATAGAGTAAGTCGATTGATTGTCGAGATGAAGGTGTTGGTAGCGTTCACTCATAGAGTTTGCTGTTCTGGAAAGTTAGCTTGTTTGGACAGAGTAGCAGCTGTCATGTACATATCTGTCACTGTTCTAACTTTTAACGTTTTGACTATGTTTTACTTCTAGCTTACTCCACTGCTGGAATTCCTTTTAAAATGTATCTAAGTAAGTATGATAAATAATCCTATCTAATCATTGGAACTTACAGAAAAATATTATTAAAATTCAATTTATTCAAATATGGGCAAGTATAGCATATTGATACGCATCTATTAAGTTTTTATTTTATGTAGTAAATATATAAAAAATTGGAACAAATCATGTCACATCATACTGAAAATATGCTTTAATTTTTAAATTTGTCATTAATATAATCGCCTTATCGATTACTGTATGCTTTTTGGCTGAATATTGAAACTGTAATTTGTCAGCTTTAAAATACATGTTTTGGACGTCTCTATACGAACGTTCTAAGATACGTTACAAAAGGGTGGCATACATAGACGTTAAAAAGGTTCCTCTATTGTATGATTGAACATTTCTATTGTATTATAAGTCAGGAAAACATGATTGAACTACCGCTTTCAATAAGTAAACACCATCCAATTTTGGACCCTTTTTGCTCTTAATACATTTATTGGTACGCTTGGATACATTTTTTCATATATACGAGTATATATTAAGAACTCAACGTTTAAGTAGCACTTTAAATCATTTTTATAGTGTTAAAAACCAATATATTTCTATATAAATTAGTTTTTTGTTATATACATTTTTAATACGATATCAGTTTAAAAAACTATGTGAGACACTGGTTTTAGTCTCGATACCATAGGAAATAAATATGCATTCAACTTATACCTTTAATTTTAACAATAGCTTATTGACGATAATAATTCCAATACGATAATAAATAACTAGTTTCAATTGTACAATATTTCATATAAATAAATTTAACAACATGAAAGTATAAAATCTATATTCTGAAATCAGACAAATGCCATTGTGAATATATTTGCTACGTAATGGAACAATTACAAAGATAAGTAGAACAATACGTTATAAATGGTTTGCTGACAAGATACAATCGACGCCAACTCTGCCATAGACTAGCGCTGTGTGTGATTGCTGTTATATGCTGTTTAGAATGATTATATCAAATGAATAGTTTTAGATATGTTAATGTGTTTCAAAATACTTAATGAGAATCAGACTCACTAAATTAAATTATGTTAAGTGAATTATATTTATCTGTAATTTTAATCTATCTAGGAATCTTTAAAAGAATTTATTAGTACACTCATTTATGTATCGCGTTCTTAATCCCACATAAGGTATAAAAAAACACGACCATGATCAACAAATACGGTTGGTTATTGGGTTTTGTTTTATAACAACCTGCATGAATATTTATATATCTTTATAATATTTTACAAATTGAGTAATGAAAAATATATTCATATATTTTTTTATTAAACTATTTTATATATTTGAATTTATAACAAAGATTTAATTAAATCTTAATAAATAAAATGTCTGATGCATGATTAACACGTTACCTAATTAACAGCTATAATTATAGCGTTATTAATTTATTTAATTAATTCAGAAATTATTTACTTCTTTTATCGACTAGTTATTCCATAATTTACTGCCTATGTATGAAAATAATTTTTGAAATTCCCATACTGTAGTATAAACCGATCAGGTAAAAAGGATTTACCAAGTAATTTCTATGTAATGAAATTTAATGTATTGTAATTTAAACACTTTAAAAACTGTTTGATACCAAGTTTTGTGAAATCGTTGGGTTTTGTATAATACTAGTACTTAATAAAGTGGTGTGTAGGGAAATTAAGTTCTGTTTTATACCCATTATAGATTTATAATATAAACTTAAGAACTTGTAAAGACAAAGAAGAATATGTGTAGAGTTCTCGTGGTGATTAAAGAGCACAGTTGACGCCAAATGTTTTACAATTCTGGGAAATGTAGAGCATTTCTCCCAATTTATGCATTATTTTATTTATGTATTTTAAACCCCATATATTAAAGCTGTTAATTAGGTAACGTGTTAATCATGCATCAGACGTTTTATTTATTGAAGATTTAATTACAATTTTTGTTATAAATTCAAATATCTAAAATTTTAATAAAACAAATATATGAAGATATTTTTCATTACTCAATTTTTAAAATATTATAAAGATATATAAATATCATGCAGGTTTATAAACAAAACCCAAATAACCAATACCGTTACCGCGCGGTTTTCGCGTGCGATATTAGTATTATTCATAGCCTAATTAGTAAACGCAATCATGATTAAAATTAATGTTCTATGGAGCCCTACCAAACTGTTAAAACATATGTAGGTATACATCAAGGACATAATAATTCAGTGTTAATGGTTAGGAGGATCAGAGGTTTAAGGAAAATTGCTACTGGCTCTAACCGAGTGATGTGTGCGTAAGAAATCTCTGGTTGGAATGGATTATTTTTCAGATGCCACAGATGAACGAGTTTGCCTGTATGTCTCGATGAAGAAAATATGTGATTCGGAAACATACTTCGGTCGTCAAAAAAGAGTGTGTTTTCCTGTTTTTGTAACGTACATCCTGTTTAAGAAATTTCCATGATATACTTTTGTTTGCTTTGCTGTCCCGATGAAGAAAATTCCTTTATACTATTATTCATACATAGGACTGAGAAGTCTACTTTGTTCAAAAAATGTTACTCCCGCTGTTAAAAATATCTTCCAGTATGATGTTTATTGTTAATAATTGCATAATGTTAGTAGTGTTAATATAGTGTAGGTGCAACAGTTTAGGTTTGGCTTGTTACACCATAATCAAGAAAAAATTACGTATTACGGGTGTTCCAAAATTTATGCTCATAAGGGATTTTGAAAACTACAAAAGATTAAGAAAAGATTAAAATATGTACAAATTAATGCGTAAATAATAAGAGCCAGAAATGTTACGTGGTTAAGTTATTATTAGTTCCATCATTCACTCGCAGCGCTCAAAATATTATATTTCATAAAAGTTTTACAAACCGTTCCAGCTCTCTTATTAGTGCCTGTAATTTTTCGTACACGGAATTCCCCATAAGATGTTTTTATAGGTTTTTAAGTTATCGCAATGGTAACTATATTCCAGGGCTAGCAATTAGGAATTAGGATTAGTAATTTGTAATGCAACGACCCATTTTTAACAACGCTTTTATAAGCTTTGGTTGTATCTATGTATGTAACAGAATCTTTGAGCATAAACTTTCACCAATTTTACAGAAGTCTGATTAATTTGATAAACTTTGCATACGTATATGGACCAATGACAATGCAATAATTTTGATATTGTTTTTCCATTATCCTTATAAGGAACCGCCAGGATTAATAAAATTCTTTTTATAGATCTCTCTGTAGTGGGAGTTAAAAAAAGATAGATCTAGCGCGCGATCTGCGCTAACCCAGTCGTTCAAGTCTCCATTCATCTCGGTATTCTCGGTCGGATGTGCTTGACTCTCTTAATAGTAATATTATAGTTAGTAAAATTCCAGTCTCTGCCCATTTTCCAGTGGTTTCTCTTAACAGCCCAGATCTCTAAGTACACGATTCCATGCATTGTTCTCTTGTTTAGTATAAATGTACATAATAATAATTTGAGTTGTTGCTTTACAGAAAAATACACAGTATTTTTATCAGACAAAGCCTTTAGTGGTTTTTTAACTAATTTCAATTTTCAACAATAGTGCAAATTTTTTCTTGCATTTTCAATTTTATTCACTATAAAATAAAGTTGAACAAAAATACAGTTTAGTTATTTTTACAACATTGCTGAAGATGTATAGATAATAAATTAAATAATAAATGTACCAAAGTCATGGGTATATTCAAGTTCTGAACTACAATAACCATTAGTTTAATTATGTAGTGTGTATGTTTCATATTTGATATATATATATATATATATATATATATATATACTCAAACAGTAAGAATGATTAAATGATATATACTAGCCAACATTACGTTTATTAAATACTTCCACTACCTAACCCTCAAGTTCGGCAAAGGTGTTTAAAACAGCCACAGTACCTTGTTAGCTTTAGATGCCAGCCTTCGATTTTTACAACAATAATTA